>NC_052051.1:64204544-64504544 GCF_903992535.2 Arvicola amphibius | reverse complement strand
AACAATTGAGCAAGAGGGGACAGAAATGGTTTAAGAGTCAAATAATCACGGTGTTTGCTGTGATACTGACTCTCCTAGTTATATCATAAGCTGCACATACAGACTCACAAATAACACATCACAACATAACATTCAGCGAAAATTTAATGGAACTAATTTTTGAATTATGGTGACCACAGCTTCTCCTGGGGTTACAGGAATAATGTTCCTGCAGAACATAGGTAATTCGTCAGAAAGTACAGCTGATTGCAGTAATGGTCTGCCTGTGGCTTGTACCTAGTTCAGCGCGATAACTATCAATTCAAATTTATATTTGAATTTCAGTTTTTAGTTTCCTTGACTAACTTAAAATATCTGCCAACATCCTGTAAATTATGAACTATATTGCTCAGCCAATAGGATGCTTCCTGCCACTATGTGAACCCTGCTGTAGCTTCATGTGAACATTTCAGGTGCTTTCACCTCAGACTCAGGTATGCTCTGGCATCCTTGTGATCATTTCTGTGCTAAATACTTGCGGACCCTTTGCAAGTACACAGAATTCTTTCTCTGCATAGTTCTTTTCTTTGTTAGTTTAATGGCTCTTGGCCAAAACTGCATTAGTTTTTCAGGTATGATAAGCTTCATCGTCTTAGAGCAGGGAGCCTGAGCAAATGTTTGGTCTGGTATCCAGGGATGTAAGAGAGTTGGGGAAATGCCCTAGCAATGATTTTAACCACCAAACCAAGAAGTTTTTTTTTTTTTTTTTCATTTGTGACATGCTCATGCCATGTAGCTCCCAGGAATGAATGAAAAAAAAGAATATGTTTCAGTCTTATCTCCTATGTGCTGAGTCTATAGACGGGGAGCATAATTTTCTTTCTCTTTGTTTCCTGGACCTGCAATGGTCCATTTTTCTCTATCATAGATAGAAATACATTGCTCAAACTTCAGTATGTTCTCTATATTGGCATAGATGTGTCTTCTTTCTGACCTCTTTTTTGTTTCCATATTCAGCCCTCTTTCCCCTGGGATTAATGTTGTGCAAATTAATTCTGTTGTTGATATGAAAACACCTCAGCTTTTATTGCAATGTTTATCAGAAAGTCATAATGGACATTTGTCTGCTCTGTCTGCTAGACCTTTGAGTAATATTAGAGATCTAGTTTGTTTCTTCTCCAGAAAGAGACCATATGAGTGCTGTTTTTATCATAAAATGTGCTTACTTATTTTATTTCTATGTTTTCTTTTCATACAGATCCTGGAGCTCCGTAAAAAGCACACCTGTGTTTGATTCATATAAAGATTAGTAAAATGATGGAAACCAATATTCAATTACCTCTCAAAAAAACTAAGTTGAAAAATGAATTATCTGAAGTAAAAGAAGAGAACTCACGGTTAAAGAAAAACTTGTAAAGAAGAATGAAAGAAATTGCATTCTGAGGTATAACACTATAGTCCCTGTAGAACACTTACTCTATTTTTACTGAAAGATTGGCAAAAGCATTTTGGAAATTTCTTAGTTTTCTTTTGGACATTTTGCAAGCGAAATTTCTGTGTTTAAAGGGCAGAAGAAATTTATAGAAATAATTAAATACACCTATAAAATCATTAATATTTTTGATTTCTTTGTATCATAATAGATAACCGAAATACATATGCCCTTTAAAATCCCCAATGCAATATGTATATGGAGCCCAGGCCTACCACAATTAAACATCTGTATTAGACAAGTAGGATTTTATTGGGTGTTTTGTTATATTTTACAATTATTCTGTAAGAAACAAAATTGAGGTGAATTAATTTCCACTGTTTCTGTTTATAATATGTTCCCGTGCAGAAAATTTGTTGAAAATCTTAGAAGCTCAAATTATTTAATATTTTTTAATTTTACTCCTGAAAAATTATGATCATTCTTTTTAAGTGGTGTCTTGGTTTTCTATTGCTCTGATGAGGACACCATGACCACAGAAACTCCTATAAAAGGAAGCATTTAACTGGTGGGCTTGCTACCATTTCAAAGTCTTAGTCCATTATAAACATGGCTTGGAACATGGTGGCAGGGAGCATGGTGTCATGCAAACAGATGCCTAAAGCTGTATT
The DNA here is from genome assembly GCF_903992535.2 of Arvicola amphibius. Lineage (NCBI taxonomy): Eukaryota > Metazoa > Chordata > Mammalia > Rodentia > Cricetidae > Arvicola > Arvicola amphibius. The sequence goes on along the minus strand of NC_052051.1, from coordinate 64,502,462 downwards.
CGAGAACTGTGATCCTGTTATGAGGGCAGAAAAAGAAAGTAAATCTGGGCCTGGCACGGGCTTTTGAAACCTCACAGCCTTACCCTCTGTGACACACTTCCTCCAACAAAAGCCACACCAATTTGAACAAGGCAACCTCCTAAGCATTCTAATCCTCAAACAATTCCACTGCATTCAATTATAGAGCATACGGGACCCTTTCTTGTTCACATCATTAACAAGTTATTATTTTAATCTGCTAACCAAATTTAATATGTATTTTGGATGATGCTTTGTATCAAACCTTAGGACCTTACATGTAGTAGGCATCTCTCTACTTAGCCATACTCAAGTAATGATTAAATTAACCAATTAAATTCTATCAATTAAAGAGAAAAAAACAGTAATTTAAGTCCTTTTCTTTTAAAGCATATTGATGTTTATTTTTATTGATCAACATTACTTGCTATTAAAATTCCCCAAATGAATTCTTAAATTGTTCATAAAATACATAATAAACAGCAAAGTAAGTAGAAATTGCGATAAAATGGATACATGAAAAGCATTCCTCATAGATATTAGGTTGTGTATCTTTCTTTAAAGTTTAGAAGATAGAATAGAAATGAAAATTCAGAATATAAACTTTTGGAAATGTTATAAGCAACTTATGAGAGTCCAATTTATAAAATGAACATTTTGTTTTCTTGCAAAGAGTAATTCTAAGATTAGCTTATTTAACCACAGATCAATTCATAAAGAGCAGGAGAGATGAAAAGCAAAATAGTTTGTGCTTATTGTGAGAATGAAGAGGACTTGAGAGAGGAAGAAGAGTTGACTGACGAGAAGAGAGCAATACAACAGACAAGTACAGAGACACATGAACCTGAAATACATCTGAAAACAAGAGATGTGGAGTTAAAGCAGGTAATCTTTAAGAAAAATAGTATTGCCCACTAATATGTAAATATGCCTTGATTTAAATATTTCACTTTTTAACAGATATGTAAGCAAAAAAACTTTTTGTGTCCAGTTTCATCACTATGCAAACTTAACTAGTGTCTACATAGAAAAACCTTGGCAAATCTACCATGCTGGTGTCTTTGTTCTGGCTTCCCCAGACCCGAAATAACCACACACAAACTATACTATTAAAATTACTGCTTGGTCTATTAGCTCTAACTTCTTACTGGCTATCTCTTTCATCTTAATTTAATCCTTTTCCTTTTCTGGGTATTTCCACATGGTTTTTGCTTACAGAATAAATTTCCCATCCAGCATCTGACATCTGTCTGTGGCAGAGCTACACTGACTTCTCCCAAGACTTTTTCTTTCTCCCTGAATTCAGCTTAGTTTTCCCTGCCTACCTCTATTCTGCCCCCGCCAGATCCAGGACAAAGTCTTGGTTAACCAGTGATATTCACAACATACAGAGGGGAAACCCACATCACCTCCCCTTTTCTATCTAAATAAAAATGAAGGTTCTAACATTAACATAGTAAAATTACATATAGCAAAACAGGTATCAAGCAAGAATGACAACTACAATATTTATATCTACTTTCTTTTTTCATAACTAAGGAAAACTATAATTATATCTATTCAGCTCCATCAAAGACTCCAGAAGGATAGAATATTACCTAAGCATTGTAAGCAGCTTCCAAAACTCTAGAATTGACAGACTGACTAACTGAAGTGTATCTCTATATACCTAGACATGACTACAAGCTTGACTATTATATATGTTTATCTATTAACCTATATTTCTTAATTATACATTACATTATTAAATGACCTGTACAAATCAATAACTTAATCAAGGACAGAAATATGCATATAAAAATTTACCTAAAATTAATATTAATAAACCAAGATCCATACCAATTGTAAAGTATTTCATCTTTATAGAATATTCTCCTTTAAATATAAACAAACATTTATAATAATATTCAGGAATTTGGGCCAATAGTTCTCTTCCAACGGTTTTGCTTTTTGTTGGGGTGTGGTATTTTTTGGGAGTGTACACAAGAAATTTTTTTGAGTGTGGTGGATAAACGTACCATATTTTCCAGAATAAAACACCAGTTTATGCATATATGAACTTACAGAGGACTGTAACAAACCAGAAAAAGAATCCCGGACACTTAGGAGATGGAATCACAAATTCTCACCATAATCAAAAAAGATTTTAATGATTGGTACATAGTTGGGAAGAGAAATCACTTCTCCAGTAGAATGTCACTGAGTATATCAAACAGTCTAGATGCCCAGCAAGATGTTGCCAACACAAAATGGTCTTATGGGTGTGTGTGGTGTGTGTGTGTGGTGTGTGTGTGTGTGAGTGTGTATGTCTGTTCACTTTTTCATTTAGTTTGGTATTTTTTATCTCATTGATTTATTTTCCTTTGTCTGAGTTCCATTTTTTGTTGTCTGCAGTTTTTTCTTTGTGTTCTGTTCGTTGAGATGAAGTTGGGTATATGGTAGAGCAGGATGTAATGGGGATGATTTGGGAAAGAGGAAAGAACATGATGGAAATATATTGTTTTAAAAGAGATTATACAAAATGATAAAAATAAAACTTATATGAAAGAAATAAGAGTGCAAAGTAAACTAGTAAATAATTAAAAGAGTCACATATTTTTCTCATGTAAAGAGTCCAGAGAAACTTGTTTTGCAGTGTGATTGCGATGCTTTCTGTCAGTGGGCTTTAGCTACCTCTGAGGATCATTCCATCTACACACAAGTTAATATATGACATAATGTCAGTTTTTTAGGGAAAGCATATTTTGGATAGCTGATACCTAGATCCCTATGTTGTGATACATGTACTATAAAATAAAGGGATGAAGTTACCATCGGCTAGTGGAATTAGTAAAAGTTGCATGCAGAGCTGGACACGATTCTTTCTCCCTATTCCAATGCTATTAAGAATGAATCAGTTTGCATAGATTAGAGGAATTCTGTCACTGTGTCACATGAAAATAAAAAATGTGTGTATTGCATGAAAACTTCTCAGTACTGAAGAGCTGTAGATAATGTTATCATTTGCATTTTACTGATTAATAAAACCTGAGACATGGGACTTTAACATGTTCAGAACAAACATCTTGTAGTTATTGGAGCTGAGATTAAGGCTCACACATTCACATTCAGGCATCAGTATTTAAACTGTCTCAACACCTTGCTCACATCCTTCAATAAAATATCTAATAATAACAAAAATTCTCATGTTAGGCACTAGGAAGACAGCACAAAGTGTTTACAAGCAGGCAGAAAGAACCTATTAAAAACAGGCATGATGGTGCCTGCTGTAATCACCAGCTCTAGAGAGGCAGCAACGAATGGTTCTTGAGAATTCATCACCAACCAACCTAACCTACTTTTTCAGTTCCATACTTGATATAAAGAAAATAAAAGACAACATCCTCGAAACAACACTTCAGATGGTCTTCAGTTACAACTGTGACCTTGACACCCCCCCACACACCCATGCATTACCCAATATTATGTCAATGTTACCATTGCTGATATAGCTTTGGTCATATGTATTACCATTATGTATGTATTGTATGTATGTATGTGTATACATATATATTGACATATACACATATTTATATATACACAATTTTTAAGTTAAAATGACTATGTAACCCTTGTAAATCAAAATCACAAAGGCCACCAAGGGCCTTTCCCCTTTCATTTTTGTCTGCTTCAATATTTGATTAAAGATTAAACAAAAACGTAAGGAACTGAAGTCCTTTAGCAGCATTAGTTCATTTTTTATGAACAGTGAGGCCATATACTTCCTGCACTGTGGGTTGGGAGAATACTCTTGCAACAACTAAAGTAAACCTGTAGTAGTGGCATCAAAACAGCCATAAACTCTGAGTATAACATGGTCTCCCTTTATTTTGTAAAAAGCCTTATCATATAAATAGATGATAGCCCAGTTTATATCAAAGTATATGATGGCTCAATTTATATCAAAGTATTAACAAAATTATTTTTATCTTTCATTCAGTTACAAAAAGAAAAAGAATATGTACAGAGGATGGAAGATGACCTATACATGTAAACTTTAAATCGGCATATATTTATATAGAAAATAAATAATATGAAACTTATATGATTTACAGTTAATATGAAAACACTCTAAAACTGATAAATGTTTTCTCAAAATTCACAACGCAGAGTTTGGGAAGTAACTCAACAGTATATCATGGCTCTGCATGCATGTGGACTATTAGTTCCCAAATAGTACTAACCAAAAAATACTTAATTTTTCTTATACCTACATCTTATTTATTCTTGTATAAAAAGTTCAAAAATGGTACAATTTGTTCATCGTGGACATTGATATATTTCTTTTATAAGTCACTGTTTTATATGAGTATACAAATGTCATGTGTTTGGTTATGTGTGTAAGAGTGAGGTGTGTGAGCAATTAAGAAAGGGACTGAGAGAAGGAATAGAGAGTTCTAATGGAAGTGAGAAGGAATTACACAAGATTAGTTGGGATAATTTGAGTCAAGAAAACAAGAGTAGAAAGGAGAAAGAAGAATCCAGGAAGAGGGAAGGGGGAAGAAGATGGTTTTTGAATGGCAAATAAGAATAAAGTATAATAATAGACTTTCTGTGAAAATCTTTCAATGAAACATGATATTGTTTTGACATGTATGACATCTAAAACTTAAAAAGTAAAAACAATGTGGCATTTAAAATTGGCATGTGAAAAAAAATTATCGTAAAATATAGTTGAATATCTTTAGGTTAGAACTAGAAAATGCCTCATTAATGGCTACAGTGAAGAAACCAAAAGGAGGGACATAGAATATCTGCAAAGACATCTGCAAGACACACACCGAGGCCTGGAACCCCAGTCCCAGTTTGGTATGTCAGTTTCATGTTAATCCCTTTCTGGCAATGAAAAGAAATACTTTAGGAAACATGAAATACCTCGTTAAAAATATTTTAATGTTAAATAATGATGGGGGAAGCTGACCAATCCTTTGTCCTGATCGACCACAACCCTACAAAATAATTTTGTGCATACAGAGTGTTTTAATCTTACCTTCCTAATACCTACACTTTGATCCTTTTCTTATTACTTTTACACTTTCACTACTTTTTATGTGCCCATTTTAGATTATTTTTAATGTGGTGTTTCAGCTCACTGATGCCAGTATGTGCACCATACTGGAGAATGACACCATCTACTGGAGAATGGCTAGACTCTGAGGTTTTGGCTTCCGTGGAGAAGGACAACTCCAACTTGATAAGGCATCAATTTCTCTTTGCATCAACTAACTCCATGGGAAGCAACCGTTCAGGATGAATAGCATAGCTTTGGGAAGAGTGTGTTCCTAGCAAGGTGCTAATGTGTGAGATCAGTTCCCATTACCATATAAATGAATAGTTTTTAACAATTCAGATTTAATAATGCTTATATTGGTAATGAATATTTTAAACAGAAACATATTTTTCACACATTTAAAAAATTGTCATATGAATCATTTTCTCAACCTGAAAGATTAAAATGTCAATAGGAAGAGAGTCACATATACTAGCATTATTTTGAGTTATATTTTTTTTCTAAATATAAATTTCAATTTGTGGTAGGCACCGACAGTGCTCGGGAAAATAAGAACATTTGTAAGAAGCACACTTCAGTAATAACTGAGATGAAAAACACAATAAAGAGTTTACAGTCTGAAGTCTTCAGTCTTAAACTTCCGAAGAGTCAAGCAAAAGAGAACTAGAAAGTACAAGCAATACTATCTGGAAGAACTAAGAAATAGAAAATTATTATTATATGAACTAACAGGTGAGTAAAAGAAAATGTCACAGAAGATGCAATCAGCTAATTCAGTCATTGCTATATAGTATTTTAGTAAATTTGGATACGGAGATCAATGGATTAGAAAGCTATCTGACAATGTGTGTTTGGAAGTTAGATCAGAAGGTGGTCTCTGATAACAATGTTGTTTGAGGAACATTTTATTACCATCCCTCTTTTAGTCATACTGAGTTTTCTTCTTCTTTAAAATACTCATATAGTTAAGCCAAGCACCCAGATTTTCAGCCACATATTCTAAAAGTTTCTATTTAGATTCAGCCATGTTAGTATAAAGTTGCCCATCAACATATACAAAGAAGCCACATGCACAGAATGGTGTCAGCAGTTGGGCTACTTCCTGCCTGGCCTGGATATAGAAATCAGACAAGGGCAGCTAGAGAATAAAATATAACAGTACATGGACATAAAGATGGGGTCAGATGGGTATGTGCACTCTGATGGACCATCACCTACTATTGCCATGATGCTGTATTCAAAATATTAATATGTATAGCACCAGGGTGGAAGGGTGCGTTGTCTACTCTCTGTAGGCAAGCCACCTCAAGCTGCAACATCCAGGAAGAGGAGGGAAGCTTCAGTTGCAGTGTTTGCACCACATGTGACTCTTTCCAGTTCAGAAAGCTTTGCACATCCTCCGAGTCTCACCCAGGAAATATTTTACCAGACACATGACACTGGAAACCTTAACATGACTGTACCCATGTCAACAGTACACATACACCCAAGGCTTCACTCCCTCAGTCCTTCCTTTGTCCACTTGCCACAGGTTATCTTATATATTTATGTACATATATGTGTAACAGTAATAATTAAAAAGCCATTAATTAGAGAAAGAATGAGTGGTGGACATGGGAGAGGTTGGAGGGATAACAGATAAACAGGAAGCAACATAATAAATTTGTAGCTTAATTTGGAGGTTGTGTTTCAAGATAGGGTATCACCATGTATCTTTGACTATATTTGAACTCACTATGCAGACCAGGTGGTTCTCAATCAGCCTGCATTTCCTTTCCACATGTGCCAGATCTTTATGTTTTAACTTTTAAAAAATTGTAATTTAAACAATGCTTGGTTGTTTTGGAATGAGTACCACTGAAACTCCCGATGAGAGTGCTGTTAGTTCTATCAAAATCTGGAAAATTAGGTGTTTCCCCACTGTTAACTTTTGTCTTATGTGAAAAATTGCACTATACAATGTTTATATTCCTTGTACTTAGAATAGAGAAGAACACAATAGGAAAAGAGGTTAATACAAATCACAACATTGTCAAAGATAATTCCTTTGTCAATAAGAGGGCATGTGTACAAGCCAAGAAGAAGCCAGTCCAATATCTGATTCCTGATTACTTCTGGAATGGCCAAAGAGACTCAAAGTTCCATTTGTTTTTTCTGTTTGATTATCATCAACTCAGCCAGTTCCTTGCTTCTCTTAGTGCTTAGTGTGTATCATAGCTTTTGTCAAGTTGACACAAACCTAAACATGCCACACACCTTGGAAAAGGAAATCTAACTGGAGAAGTTGCTCCCTTTAGATTTGGGCCTGTGGCACCAGTGTGTAATATTTCTATACAAAACCAGCAAATGCTTGAGAGAATGTCATTTTGTATGCTTCCTCTAACTTCCTAACTCTCTTTCCTAGTACCAATGTTCATTGCTTTTTATAAGCTTTGTTTTATTAATTGTATATATTTGGAAAGTATAATGTGATGTTTTACTAAATTAAAATATAGTTATATGGTAGTAAATCATGAATGTTAATATACTCATCATATCACTAATGATATTTCAATTCAAGTATTTCTAATCTGACCTCAATATTTATTATTCCTCTAGCCCAGCTTACCAGTTAATTGGTCGTATTTTGCTGCTATCTGTAATAATTGTTTTTCATTTATATTGGAATTTTTCCCCAAACGTGTGTGTGTGTGTGTGTGTGTGTATTCTGTTTTCCTCATTTGTCTGTGTGTGGTCCCTGTTTGCCTGTGTATGGCTCATATAGGCATATACATATGTGTGTGCATGCATGTGAAAGTAAGACTTATTTTGGATGTCTTCTTCAGTTAATCTCTTTCCTTCTTACATGGTTTCTTACTCAACTGAGAGCTCACTAAGTTGCTAGTCTGCTGTCTGCCTCTGAAGCACTGGGGTTGCAGATGGGCAAACACCCACGTGGAACTTTCACAGTTTGGGGGATTTTAACCCTGGTATATTGCTGCCATGACAGTGTTGCAATCTCTTTACCTGTGGAGCCATTTCCTTAGACACATACTGTATGTCTTCTTTTAAAAATAATTCTAAACATATAATTGTTATCAGTAGGTATGCTTTGACATAGTTTTCAATATTAAGATTCTCTCAAAACAAAATTCATTATGTGGCAGAATTTTTATTGAAAATCATTTTGGAATTTTTCAGGGAAAATTATTATTACTCAATATTTATCTCTTTGTGATCCATAGGATTAATGACAGGCAAGAGAGTCCCTTACAGAACACAACAAGAAATTTGAGCAAAACATTCTCTATCAAATTCACTGAATAAAAGGCTGATTAATAAATGCCCTTGTGTGGGGAAACCTCACCAATTGGAAATGGAAGATTGGCAAAACTTGGTGGGAGCCGTCCTCAAGCTCAGGATCTACTACGCCTCCTGCATGCCATGCTCTGCATGGATGGTGTGTTTGGAATCATTTCACTTTGAGTTTCTTATCTGTGATATAGTTCTTGTTTTCTAACTTGATACAGGATTTCGGTATTTATTTGATTTACATATGCAAGGTGTTAAGATCCTAATAATACATATTATTTATAAGAGAAAGCAAATTTCACTTGGGGGATGATTTTATATTTCCCTTTTATTATTCATAGATTCAGGCTATATAATCCCCATACAGTTTCCTGTCCCTGAAGTCATCTCAGTTTCCTCTCTCATGCACCATGTCTGTGCCAGGTATCTGCACTTTATGGGAATCCTGTATGTGTACAATAAGTGAGTCCTTATTCATATGCCTTTCTTGGGACTCTTATTTTTCTGTTGGCTTGTCTTGTTCAACTTTTATATGATCGATTTTCATTTCTATTCTTATATTTTATTTTGTGCTGCATGAATAATAAAAACCCAGCAGTCAGATATTGGTGTTCACCCCAACAACCAGAAAAGCACAAGCTACTAGAGAATAGAGAAGTCTTATCTCTGCCAAGGCGGGCTTCCACAGACTAAGCAGACTAAGCCTCTCTCTCCTCTCATTTTATATTCTGTTTAGTGCTGGATAAATGAAAATTGATTCACTAGTTCTGGGATCAAATGCTGCACTACCTCCACCTAGATTTGTTTCTGCATTGATCTCATGTGGCATAGAGTAGCCTTGAACTCACAGAATCCATCTGTATCTGTCTCCCAATTGCTGGGAATAAAAAGTGTGTGCCACGACTGCCTGACCTCTCATAGCCTAGCTTTCCCCTTCTGATATCCAGGCAAGCTTTATTTATTCAAAGGTTAAATAAAGTATCATTAAAGGTTTTTTTTTATCTCTTAGAAGCCTATTCTTTTCTAATGAGAGACAGAAAGGGAGTGGATCTGGAATAGAAATTTTGTCTTTTTAAGGTGTCCCCTAAAATTGTTATTTTTCAAAAGACACAAAATTAGCCTCATTGAATAAATATTAATAAATACTAAACTGTTGCATTTCACATTTTGTCAAAAGCCTCACTATATATTGCCCCATCTTATTGTGTAAATATAGCTTCCAGAGGCACTTGGTCACTGTGAGGCAAAACTTCTGTTTATGTGTCTCTGCTGCACCTGAAAGGACTTTAAGGATTCCTCAGAGTCCCAAATGTTTTACCCTAAATTATAAGATGTTATTGGCATTTAAACCACTTATGGAAATGTAAGTTATAAGGACATCTGAAAGGAACTCTTAATATGACCTTAAATAAACTTGTTGAAATGAACAAAAAATATAGCTACTTCTGGCCATATTTAAACATTAACTTAAATGTTGATTTGAAATTGAAAGTCACTTGTGCCTCTCTATTTTGCCTCCCTTGAATGAATGATGACTAAGGCCGAAATGACACAAACAGCTTCAAATAGCACCTAATGCGATATCATTTGGTAATTCTACTTGAGATTGTATATGAAAACACATATTTTCCTATTTATAGTGGGCACTAAAGGACAACTTTCCATTTAACGGTGACAGTTTTTCATAGAAAGCAATCATTATTTGCAGTGGAATAAAAGCAAGAGTTAAGGATAATTGAAAAATCAACTACTTATCTAGTTTTATCGTAGTTTGTCCTCAGGGCGAAATTATTATAAAGTCTTCATTTGAGGTAAAACCTTAAATGCATATTTATATCCTTGTTAATAAAATACCCATTTTAAATCTACGTACATTAGCTGTATAGCTTTCTTATAGTTTTATCATGCTTCTCTACTTCCTAGTGCTACAAACTTTAGTAAAGCTTCTTCATGTTCTGGTTACCCCCCAACCATGAGATGATTTTGTTGCGGTATCATAACTGTAATTTTACTACTGTTATGAATCATAATATAAATATTTTTGGAGACAGAGGTTTGACATAGCGGTTGCAACCTACAAGTTAAGGATATTTAGTGTACTTTAGATTATAAGTATTTATTGGGGTCAGAAAAAAGCCTACTTAATGAAAGTTCTAGGTAACTGGAGAAATTGTTTCTTATAATAAACTTAGGAGTTAATAAGTACCTGGAGTTTCCTTATGAGATATGTGTTCACCCTAACGGTAAACTTTACTTTAATATTTTCAATAATGCTTATTACTAAAACCTTACAGCTTTATAAAATTAATGTTGACAATTTAACAAAATAGTCAATAAACACATAAATCAATTTGAGTGCTTTGAAGAAAGTAATTGATTTTATGTTCTTTCCTTGTTTGCATCAAGTTTATAATTTAGGCTAAGCCCCATCTATCCACATCCCTCATAAACTCATGAGTCCTAATATTTCAGGAAAGATGAGTGGGTCTATAGAATTTTAAAATTATATTCTATCTTTTAATAGTCTGGAAATGATATGAGAGAACTAATCAAAGAACTCAGTGACTTAAAACAACCCATGCAACTTAGTTTGGAGATGCAGAAAAAACAAAAGAGTGATGTAGGAGAACTAGCTGGGTAAGTGCCTAATCCTTCAGATAATTTCGGTGATTTGACTCTAATTCTTGTAATGCCTAAATAGAAATTCAATTTACACTTAGTTTTTAGCATTTAAATAACAGTATTTTAAGATTTACTAAAGAAATTCATACAGAAAGTATTTTTTTAATTTTTTTAATTTATTTTTCCATTCAATAATTTCCACTTCCTCCCCCTCTCCCATTTTCCTCCCACTCCCGTACTCACCCTCCACCCTCCCCCTCCAGTCTTAAGAGAGGGCAAGGTACCCTGCCCTGTGGGAAGTCCAAGGCCCTCCCCACTCCATCCAGGCCTAGAAAAGTGTGGATACAAACAGACTAGGGTTCCAAAAAGCCAATACCTGTAGTAGAAACAAGTCCCAGTGCCATTATCAATGGCTTCTCAGTAAGGCCCCATTGTCAGCCACATTCAGAGAATCCTGTTTGATCACATGCTTGTTCAGTCCTGGTCCAGCTGGATTTGGTGAGCTCCCATTAGATCAGGCACACTGTCTCAATGGGTGGACACACCCCTCGCAGTCCTGACTTTCAGTTGAGGTAATATTTTGCATTGTTAGGCCATCTTGGCTTCAAATTCTGAGCTTCCATCCTCAACCTGCCAAACTCTGAATATATATACCCATATAAATTGTGTGTGTGTGTGTGTGTGTGTGTGTGTGTGTATTTCAACAAGGAAACCAATTTTTTGAACAGCAAAATAACAAATATATTGTGTGATTTATGTATAACAAATATATTCTGGATTTTGACACCAAATGAAGCATTGCTTTTGGCATGAAGCATAACTGCATTCTACTTTATCACAAATATTTATTTCTTATATGACTTTTCTGGGTTTTTTTTGTATTTCATTGTCTTGAGGATTAGAGAATTTTATACATAGACTTTATCTCCTAACGCTAAAAATCATCTGAATTCCGTTTACTTCCTTTCTGCATCTTTTAAAACGTGGAATATATGATGAATATGAACACCTTACTGCTGGCAATACCACATGCAAAAGCACATATGTTAGTAAACATTTGGATATATTTGTATATTGATATTTTAAGAAAAATGTTAGTTTGCTTGAAGAAAGAGATGGCAATTGCTGGGTATGGGATGATTCAGATATTTGCATAGGTCTGCATTTTTGATGGTGAGAATTAGTTCCAGAATCCCATGAACATTGAAAAATCCATAGTTACACAAGTCCCTAAAAAACAATGACATGATTTGGACAATTGTATTTCCTAGTAACCACACATGATTATTTTTTAATCCTGAGCTATTTTGATACTGTTCATAAATTTTGTCACTTTCATTTTTTTCTTCTTATATTCAAACAGATTTTTTAAAATTAAAATATAATTATATTGTTTCCCTTTCCCTTTCCTCCCTCCAAATCTCTTTCATGTGGAATACTCACCATGGTTTCTCAAATTAATAGCTTTGTTTTCTATTATTATTGTTTGTGTGTGTATGTTTACTACTCATCCTATTTTCATTTTTTACATTTAAACTAATTTTATTTGGGGGAATTTCATAAATTTTATTTAATCATATTTACCCATATATTATAATTTATAAATTTGAGTGTTATTGTTCTTCATTCTATTTCCCTAAGTAAACTGAGTAGTTTACCCTGTGCACAAACTGTATAAAATCTTTTTGATCATTGATTTGTATTTTTTATAAAGTATTTTTAAAAGAATGTGGTCACTAATAAATTCATTTCAAACAATAGTGTGGTATGCTCCTTACATTTTCAATTGTTTTTATCAAATTTAATTACTTTATTATTTATGGTGACAGGCCCACCATAGTCAAAATTGCATATATGTGCTTATTTCTTAACACATATTTCTGTATAATTTTCCTTTTCCTTTTCACATTTTTAATTGTCCTTTGGTGACAAATGATAATGACTTAATGTTTATGTACATATACTGATGTAAATAGTAATACCTGTTATTTAACTGAATCACAAAACACACTAATTCCTTTCATACTATCTGCACTTGATTATTATTTAATTAGAATTATCTGAGAAAAATGAAAAGGAGAAGCACAATTTACAGATATTTTATTTATTGTAAAACATAGTGTTATAAGTATTTACCCCTAACAATTATCAAGCAATTATTGCTACTGTATATTTATTTATTTCATAGTCACATTATTGGAAAACCCTTTAAGAAAATAAATCAGGAACATGAAATTGGAGGATGTGATACCAGCCGAGATTTTGAAACCTGTCCATCTGGAACGAGCACTCCAGTTTCACTGCTGCCGTGCTCGGTAAGGCTTAATAAGTTTTGGGAGCTGAATTCATTTAATTGGGGAAAATATAAAAGATAAATGAAAATATAATTCTTTCAGTACTTTGAGCAGTGAAATAAATACATTTGTTAGTGTGAGAGACTTGATAGCAAAGGAAATGTTTTTTTTTTCTGTTGAAACTATATCCTTTGATTCTTCTGTCACTTGATACTTCACCAGAGTTTGAAAGCAAGCAATGCGTGAACCTAGGTTATGACCATAAAGGTATTTTTCTGTCAATTTATTAATACGTAATTATCATCCATGAAAAGCAATCATTTCAATTGTAAAATTAGATGATTTCAATGTATGTATGTCTCTCTATTATACAATAATTTTATAATCATACTTAGTTTCAAAATAAATTCTGTACTTTTCATCTATCATCTAACCCTCCCTTGCTCAGTCTTAGGGACACATCAAGCTCTGTTTTCTCTTCAGATTTGCCTGTTCTGGCATCACAGATAAATAGCTCCTTTCTATATCAGCTTCATTTACCTAACTTGAGGTTTCCAAAGTTCATTCCTGTTGTAGCTGGTGATGTTGTCTTATATTCCTACACCATGCATTCTATTTATTGATCCATTAGTTGGTGTTTCCACTTACAGTGTCTGAGTAATCCTGCTGTAGACATGAATGCACACATTCACATGCGTTCCTTTCTCTTGGGTGAATAGTTACTGGTAAAATATTGAGTCATGTGATAATGCTGCATAAACTTTTGAGAAGGTGCACGTGCAGGCTGTTTCCCCAATAAGGTATAGTACAGGCTGATGAGAGTGACCATCTTATCCTGTCCTGCTTGTGCGTTGCTGATATCAAGGTGTGGTTTTCAGTTGAACTTACAAGGATGAACTAGCATTGTTCTTTTCTTCATTGATGTCTTTGCTCCCTCATCCAGAACTTCTGTTTTTCCCTTCAGTTTCTATCTTGTCTTTCTTACAGAATGTGGTGATTCAGTCTGAAAGCTGTGACACTGTGGGTAATTAGCTCATTAAAATTTATACAGTTTACTAGATAGGAAAGGGAAGATTAGCCTGCAGAAACCAGCTTCTGCTGTTAAAGTAAAACGGATCTTGAAGTTCACATTTAGGTCTTGTTCCTTCATATAACACAGAAATGATTCATTTATGTTGCACCAAATGTATATCCTCGGAAATGATACTTCCCTGCTGTTTCAATTCCCTTTTAATTTAAAACATCCATATGGTTCCATGTATATACTTTTTTAGGATTTATAGAATAAATATTTCAGTCAATCCAAACAAAAAAAAGTATTTCAGCCAGATACCATTTTTAAAAAATCTGGCAGTGTATAAGCAATTTCTGAAATAAAATGGTTAAAAATAGCAATAGAAATAAGAATCAAAGCACATTTTCATAATCAGTGAAGCATTGCAGGCTAACATGGGTTATGATTTAATGATGGACATTAAGAACTAGCATAAAATCATTTTTGGGTTTTTTTTTTTTTTTTGGTTTTTTGAGACAGGGTTTCTCTGTAGCTTTGGAGCCTGTCATGGAACTAGGTCTTGTAGACCAGGCTGGCTTGAACTCACAGAGATCTACCTGCCCCTGCCTCCCTAGTGCTGGGATTAAAGGTGTGCTCCACCATCACCCAGCCAGAACTAGCATAAAATCAATTTAATTAATAATGGCCATTGCAGAGGGCAACGGGGCTGCCGGTGATGGTCCTGCGCAAGAAGGGCTCCACGGCCGCAGAGGCCAAGTCAAAGCAGGCCATCTTAGCAGTTCAGGAGATGAGGAAAAGATATAGAGACACCCAAGAAATCGGTTGCTGGCCAGAACAAGCAGCATTCCATCACTAAGAACACAGCCAAGCTAAACAGGGAGACATAGGAGCTGTATCAAGACAGGGTGACCTTGGAGGTGGGCAAAGTGATTCAGTGGAGCTTGCAGAGAAAGGGCCTGAAGCAGAAGGACCTGGCCATGAAAATAAGACATAAGTCATCGCAGACTGTGGACGTGGATGGACCATTCCAAATAACCAGGCTTCAGGCAAAGTTGAGAGCCATCAGCCTCAAGCTCCAGGGGAAGGACATCAAGAAGCCTATGGAGAAGGGGCTGAAGGTGATATGAACACAAAGCCTCAAAGCCAGTGGTTCTGGCCGAGCTCTTCTGGCTGGTCCTCCAGGACCACCAGCACTGTCGTGGGTCTTCTCACATAATCAAACAGAACATGGGGGTCAGGCCTGTGTGCCCCCTCAACCCATACCTGCTGTCAAACAAAGCAAAACATTGCAAAGTTAAAAAAAATGGCATTTAAAGAATTTAGGATGAAAACACACTACATTTATTTACCATTTTGCATACTGATAGTGATTCCAGAATTGTCTTTTTTAAAATCTCACGAAGAAATGGAAGTTGAAATTACAATATTAGATCTATCAAAATTTACTCAAAGTTAGGTCATTCTTTGAATTAACTGCAAAAGCAGACTAGATATCTGAATTTCGATGTTATCTAGGATTTCCAGGATTTTATTTTTGTGTGCTTTCTCCTATAGTACTTCAAATCATGCTTTCCATTCTTTTCCATGTACTAATTATAAATAGTATTCTGGAGGCAAACTTACTTTATTATAAGGAATTGCAGCTGAAGGGAACTGTGCATATAATTTTTCCATAGTAGTTCCAATGTTCTCTTCCTGGCTTTCTGCTGTTTCTCAAAGACAGCATTTGCTACCATTAAATTGATATTACTACACAGTGTACTCTCTTTAAAGGCGAATAACTTCTATGGTGTGACTTGGTTTTTGTTAATTCTTGTTAGAACCAATCTGTCTTTTTTGATATTTAAAAGATTGATTTATTTGTGCATATGGATGATTTGTCTGCATATGTGTCTGAGTACTAGAGATGGTTGTAAGACTCCATGCAGACACCAGGAATGAAATCAGGATTTTGGAAAAGCAGCCAATATTCTGAACCTCCTAAGCCATTTTTGCAACCTTTGCCTTTTTAGTTTTAACTTTAGTTGCATAGACAACGTATTTTTTTCTTTTCTCAATATCTTAATTGAGAAGAGTCTAGAAATGAAAAATTGTTTCCAATTCCCTCCTCTTCAGGTAGGGCAGGTTTAAGACTTGGGAGGGTGTGCAATCATTTGGAGCAATGGAACAATGCTCTGTCCTGTATGTACATGTTTCTGCTAACCCAACAAGACCAAGCAGCTCTACTGGAAAGTAGACTTTCTCTGTGCCCTGTTATCTTACAACATAGCCACTGATGTTGGGTCAAAATTATCTCAGGGCCTGTACCTCGAGGCTTATAAGATAGAAAAAGGCCTGGCTCAAGTTCAGGAGCTGTACTTTGAGGCCTGAAGGACAGAGAAAAACTTGGCTCAAGTTTGAGTGAGATTGAGACAGCAAAACAAGGTAGACACTCCTCCAGCCAGCGGGAGGGTTTGGCCGTCTCTCACTGGATAGAGGTACCCCCACACCACATGGTGTCACGTAACCTATATAAGCTGACACTCAGAGTAATAAACTGAGTTCCAGCTTTGACTTGACTCCCTATTGCCTCTGATTGTTCTGCATTGTGAATCTTAAGAATGAATGGGCAGATAGTGCACTGACCTTTCCATGAGGAATAAGGAGGTCTAGCAACTGAGGCTATGGGAATAAGAAGACTCAGGAATCCTAACACAGTGAGTATATGGAGTCGGTGCTATGAAATGGAAATTTGGTCTAACCTAGTATTGTCTGTCAGCTTTTTGATGTTTGGCCTATATTCCATTTTCTTATCTAAAGAAAATTAGGCAATTAAAGTACACACACCCAAATCTGGCGGTGGTGGTGCACGTCTTTAACATCCAACACTTGGAAGACAGAGGCAGGTTGATCTCAGTGAGTTTAAGGCCAACCCCGTCTACAAAGTAAGTTCCAGAATAACCAGGACTGTTATGCAGAAAAACCCTATCTCAAAAAACAAAAATAAATAAATAAATAAATAGCTCACTCATATGTCTAGTCATGATGTTTTATAGTCTTCCCACTTGAAAACTAACATTATTTCGATCAATAACAGCAAAAAGGCTCATTAACTGCAGAGCCATCTCTCTAGCCCTGATTCTAAGATCTTATAGAAATCTGACCTGGCTCAGAGATCTTCTAAAAGACCTGAGTTCAGTTTCCAGAACCCACTTTAGGTAGCTCAAATGTACCTGCAACTCAAGAAATTGGTCATCAAAAGAACAAATAATCCAATTTTTTAAAAGGAGTAAAGACATAAACAGAGAAATCTCAACAGAGGAATCTAAAATGGCTGGAAGATACTTAAGGACATGTTCAACATCCTTAGTTATCAGAGAAATGCAAATCAAAAACCTATGAGATTCCATCTGTAAGAATTCCACCTGTAAGAATGGCCAAGATCAAAAACACTGATGACAACTTATGATGGAGAGGTTATGGGGAAAATAGAACACTCCTGCATTGCTGGTAGAAATACAAGCTGGTATAGCCCCTTTGGATGTCAGTATAGTGATTTCTCAGAAAATTTCCTCAAGACCCAGTAATACCACTTTTGGGTATATATCCAAAGGATTCTCAATCGTGCCAAAATGACATGTGCTCAACTGTGTTCATAGCAGCAATGTTTGTCATAACCAAAACCTGGAAACAACCTAAATGCCCCTCAACCAAAGAATGGATAAGGGAAATGTGGTACATTTACACAATGGAGTACTACACAGCAGAAAAAAAAAACGACATCTTAAATTTTGCAGACAAATGGTGGAACTAGAACACATCATTTTGAGTGAGGTAACCCAATCCAGAAAGACAATTATCACATGTACTTAATCATCAGTGGTTTTTAAACATAAAGCAAATAAAACCAGCCTGTACATCACAATCCCAGAGAACCTAGACAACAATGAGGACTCTAAAAGAGAGACATACATAGATCAAATCTACATGGGTAGTAAAAAAGACAAGATCTTCTGAGTAAATTGGGAGTGTAGGGACCTTGGGAGAGAGTTTAAGGGGAGGGGAGAGGCAGGGAGAGGAGCAAAACAAGTGTAGAGCTCAATAAAATCAATTAAAAAATTGAAAAAAAGTACCTTCAACTCTGACTCCAGGGGATCCAACACCATTACTGGCCTCCAAAGACAGCATTTGTATGCCTTATGTAACACAAAAGTAAATTTTTAAACCACCTCCAATTTGTGGTACCTAGGTCATGTTTACTAGAGTATCATACCTTCATATATAATTTCCCTCCATCTAGAAACTCCATATGAAGTGATGCCATTTTCAATTCACCTGCCCAACTATTTGCTCATTTGCTCTCCCCACCATTCCGAAATGAACAGTGGAAGGCTGTAAGAGGGAGCTGTTAAAAAGGTACAGTACAGGCTCTAAGGTCACGCTGGGAAATTAGTGTTCAATATTGAAATCATTCTTTGTGTCTCCTTGCTATACCCTAGATCCTCTACTTCCTTTACTTAAGAAATAGCCTGTGTCTGAGCAATTGAATAATTTTCTCATTCTGTTTCCTAGCTATACATCTTAAGTTCTGTGCCTCTTTCAATAATATTGTTTTTGTATTTCTCTGTTTTAATATAATCTTTTAATTTTATAAAGATTTTTTAATACAATCTTTTCCCATTTTATATAATTATCCTAGTTCCCACTCTCTCCCCTCCTCCTGCTTCTTTCCTCACCCCAACCTCCCTATCCATTCCTCAGAATGGGTAAAACTTCCCATCTGGGGTCAATGAAGTCTGATACTTCACTTCAAGGGAAGACCAAGGACCTCCCCCCTATATCTAGGCTGAGCAAGGTATCCATCCAAAGAGAATGTTCTGCTAGATACCAGTTCAAGCACTAGGGATAAATCCTGCTCCCACTGATAGTGATCCCACAGACTTCCCAAGTCTCACAACTGTCCCCCATAATCAGTGGGCCTAATTTGGTCCTATGCAGGTACACCTGCTATCAGTCCAGAGTCACTGAGTTCTCACTAGCTCAGGTCAGCAGTTTATGTGGGTATCACCATTAAGATCTTAACCCCTTTATTCATATTATCACTCCACCCTTTCTTGGACTGGTCTGAGGTGCTTCCCTGTAGATCTCTGTATCTGCTTCCATTGGTTGCTGGTTGAAAGGTTCAATGAAGACAATTAGGGTATTCATCAGTCTGATTATAAGGGAAGGCCAATTTAGATGTCCTCTCCACTTTGCTAGAGTCTTAGCTGGAGTCATCCTTGTGAAATTTCTGGGATTTCTTTAGTGCTATGTTTCTTTCTAGCTCTTTAATGGCTCCCTCAATCAAGATATCTCTTTCCTTTCTCTCCCTCACTGTCTTTCCCCCCTATTGAGCATCCCATTCCCTCATGTTTTCCTCCTCCTTCCTTCTCTCTCCCCCTTCCCTCCACCACTCACCCTTTCTCCCCCTCCTAATTTTCTCAGTAGGTCAGTCTGTTTCCCTTTCTCAGAGATATCCATATATGTGTCTTAGGGTTCTCATTGTTGCCTTGCTTCTCTGGGCTCATGGACTATAGGCTTGTTATACTATACTTTACATCTAATACCACACTTATGACTGAGTACATACAAT
The DNA here is from genome assembly GCF_903992535.2 of Arvicola amphibius. Taxonomy (NCBI): domain Eukaryota; kingdom Metazoa; phylum Chordata; class Mammalia; order Rodentia; family Cricetidae; genus Arvicola; species Arvicola amphibius. The sequence goes on along the minus strand of NC_052051.1, from coordinate 64,482,561 downwards.
GGTTCTCTATCTGGGTCTCAGTAACCCTCACTCGATAGTGTCATCACCAACTTGTAATCTTAGTAGCAGAAATACACTGCTTGGAGGGAGGGCGGGGGGCCATGCCACAGAGCAGAAGTGGTCCTTCCCTGTACTCAACAAAACTAACCCCTTGACCCTAGATAAACCTGGCTTGCAGTTTTTGCCCTTATATGTCAACCCCAAATGTGGAACGGGGAGCTCTCCTTACAGCACTGCATCACATGGAGGAACTCCCAGCTGGCTGGCATAAGAATTAAACCTTGGTACATTCTTTTTCGGACCTCTCTGAAGTGGCTGATGGAGGCTGACCGAGAAGCCAAGGGTGATGACAGGTGGCTAGCGCTAGGAAACTTTTTGTGGTTTATACTTTTGCAAGAGTTTCGTGTTTTTAACTAGCACTTGATGCTTGCAAAGAGCTCAGAGCCAGTGTCTTAACCATCTCCTGAACAAGCACAGCTTTTTATTTTTTTTACATCCTTACAATTCTAGCATCTCTTACTGTATGTTTGAATTTTCTCTGACTCACTAGCTTAAAGCTTTAGTCCATCCAGCACCCTGCATTAGCTGAGCACAATGATTTTTGACATACAAAACAGGGTTTTATAATCTGGCGATGGAATGGAGATAGAGTAACAGACACCCCACATTGGCGCACTGGACCACGCTCCCAAGGTCCCAAATGAGGAGCAGAAGGAGAGAGAACATGAGCAAGGAAGTCCGGGCTGTGAGGGGTGCACCCCCACACTGTGACCAATGGGGACTATCTAATGGGACCTCACCAAGGCCAGCTGGACTGGGTCTGATGGAGCATGTGATTTAAACTGTGACTCTCTGAATGTGGGCTTACATGGAGGGGCTGACTGAGAAGCCAAGGACAATGGCACTGGGTTTTGATTCTACTCATGTACTGGCTTTGTGGGAACTTAGTCTGTTTGGATGCTCACCTTCTAGACCTGGCTGAAGGGGGGAGGACCTTGGACTTCCCACATGGCAGGGAACCCTGACTGCTCTTTGGAATGGGGAGGGAGGGGAAGGGGAAATGGGGAGAGGGGGAGGGAAATAGGAAGAGGGGGAGGAGGTGAAAATTTGTAATAATAATAATAATAATAATGAATAATAATAATAATAATAATAATAATAATAACAACAATAATAAAAAACAGGGTTTTAATACCAGCGTTTAATGTTTCAGGCACAGGCAACAGCTCAACCATATTCGGAATTCTTAAGAGATAACGACACAACTTCAACAATAAATGCAATGGAAACCAAAATTAGAAGCCTTAAATCTATGCTCTCTAAACGGAAAGTTAGCAGAGCATTAAGTTTATTGGAATTGGAACGATATAAGTACCTCTATCAAGAAGAATTAAGTGTTAGAAAATCAATTCAGTATTACCAAAACAAGTAAGGAACATACATATATGTAGAAAGCCCAATAAGTTCAGAAATTTGTCTAAAACGTAATTTTTAGAAAAATACTATTTGTGAAATACTTTCTAGGATGGATATTAATTGGCGTGATATAGTTTTGGGAAATAAATTACAGAAAGTTAATTTTACATGGTTTAACAATTATGCTTTCTGCTTTTTATTTACATGATAATTTGATATACATAGTCAAATCAAATATATTTTCAGCTATGTAGTTTTGAAACAATCTAATTAAGAAAGAAATATTTACATAAAGCGTTTCTCATAAAAATAAATATGGAATGTTGACTATCTTTAGGGATAGTGTATCTTAAAGCCAAGTACCACCACCTCTGCTTCCCCAGCATAGTCTGGCAATTGCTAAACAATTTTCATTGCCGGTGAACTTTGATCTTACCACCTAGAGGAAGCCAGAAGACAAAAGATTCTTTTGAGTTTGTATGTTCTTCATTAATGCAATATCATGATACAGGAAAAGATTAATATGAGGAGAAAAGCCTAGATTAAAACAATGGTTTTAAAATTGTTTCGGATGTGAAAATTTTGTAGGATATATAGACAATTTCCACCTGTGCTGCCTTGGTAATGTAACTATGTCTTATTCTTCTTTGAGTCTTTTTTATTAACGTTCCACTATCACATTCTCCGCAGTTTGTTATGTATTATTCCCCCATTACCAAATGTTTAATTATTCTCAGCTAGCCATGAGGTGCACATAATGGGGGAGGCAAATCTTTTCACATGTTTCCAAAAGATGATTATTTGTAAAATCCACTAACTGGTCTACAAATGTCTGACCTCATTCATGGAAGGCATGAATATTGTCACTTGCAGTGATGACACGCAGACCATTCTACTCATTCTGGCCCTTTGTGTGACAGTGAGTAGAATCAGGGTATGTACAAGAGTTGGGTGAACACTACTCATAGGGAACAGGGAGAACCTAAAGGGAGCTAAAGTAAACACAAAAGAAGATTCTTTCCTGTTGTACAACAATTAGTTATCTATATGTCCTCATGGATATAAGTAAGGGCCCATGTAGGCCCAAGTCATATAAAGATAAGGGACCCAGTGTTTTCAACAATTCTCTGCAGATAATTACATTGTTAAAAGTTTAGAGGACTAAAGCCATATCTTGTCAAGAGGACAGGAATTCACATAGTAATGAAATTCACATATTCCTAGATGTTTCATTTTAGCTTATCAAGCATAACATTATATACTATAAAAAATTTTCATGTAATAAATCTCTCTAATCAAGAAAGTGAACATTCGGGATCATATGTATCATATGTTATTATTTTATATAGTCTGCTACATAGTCCAATAATCTCATGAAGAATTATTAAATATATCCAGTCTTGATTGAAGGAGTCTTATTTGTCAATCTGCACATCACTGATAGCTGTACCTAACCCTCTCCTTATAAATCTAATTTTATTTTGGACATACCTTTACAATTCCATGAACTGCCTTGGAGAAATTATGTGCCCACAAATGCAAACAGTTGGAAAACTCACAGACACCTTTACTATTAATGTGCTATTCCATGGAAATTTCATTTAGTCTCATGGCAGTATTGTTAAAATACAAGTCACTTACTAGACCTTCAAGAGGAAGTGACAGCTTTAGACTTTACCCTTTCCAATATTTGTAGGAGTAACAAGAATTTGGAGATGAGCAGGACAAAATTTCTCATGGAAATGCAGCCCAGCAGATCTGCAGTAAATGCACAAAGCTCGAGGTCTTTCGCCAACTGCTCTTCTGCTGGCTATTTTGATAGCAACCCAGGACCCAGAATAAGTCTTCTTCCAAGAGAAAGCATGCCAGCATCTTCCTCAAGCTCTCCGCTATCGACCAGGGGCTTAGAACCCTGCCTAGGAATGGTTGGTTATACTTTAAGTTTTACAGTCTGGTGTAGTTCTTGTTTTCAACTTCGTTCACTACTAGGCTTTGTAATTTACAATTCCTAGGTTAAGGTTAGAGTGAATCATGATAAAAACAAAGTAGAGGGATTAGAGAGAGGCCTCCACTGGGAAACTGTGCTATGGTGCCATTGCATGGGCATGCGTTCAGATCTCCAGCATCCACCTGCAAGTTTGGCATAGTGACTGTCACTGTAGTGATGGGGAATGAGTGAGAAGAGGGGAATCCCATAGTTCTCAGTCAGGCTAGTCTAGAATCTAGAATAAACTGTGAGCTCTAAGTTCAGTGTGGACCCTTGTTTCAAAAGCACAAAGTGGAAAAGAGAAAGATACTGGAATTAAGTTTTCCCCTACATTTCTCCGTTCTCAAGCACATTATTAGTACACCCCCATCAAACACACACACACACTCACACACACACACACATGCATATATATATATATATATATATATATATATATATACATATACTACATGGGGAGAGAGAGAGAGAGAGAGGAGAGAGAGAAGAGGAGAGAAAGGAGAGAGAAAACAAAATTAGAAATTTTATAAACTTGGAAAGTTCCTGGTATTCTTAGTTTTATGAGACATCATTTACAAACTTTATATGCATGTAAGTGAACTTATTCGTTTTAAGTTTATTTGAAATCTGAATGCAAAGTGCCTTTTAGGAAATGATTATTCTTGAACAGACAAGGTGGCTCAGTGTGTAGAAGCCTTTGTTGTGAAGCCTAACAACTTCAGTTCAATTTCCAGAACCCACATGTGAAAGGAGAGAACAAGTTGTCTCAGTAGTTGTCAACTGACATAGACAAATGTTCCATGTCATGTGTATGTGTACACCCTGACATAGACCTACACTAAATAAAAACATAGATTGGTGTGTAGGGGGAAGCTACTTGTCTGCTTCTGACTGCCCAGACACCAAATCATCACACACAAATCTATTCCAATTGCAATACTGTTTGGCCAATAGCTTAATCGTATGTTTGACTAGCTCTTATATCCTAAACTAACCCATCTCCATTAATCTGTCTATTGCCACATGGCTGAGGCTTACCAGGTAAAGTCCCATCCCTGGCATCTGTCTCTGGCAGGGTTATATGGCTTCTCATTGACTCTGCTTTCTTTCTCCCAGCATTCAGTTTAGTTTTCCTGCCTAACTCAATTCTGCTAAACCACTGGCTGAAACAGCTTTATTCATTAACCAATAAAAGCTAAACATAGACAAAAGGACTTCCATACCATGGATGCATAAATAAAAATGATTATTCCTGCATATAACTCCAGATCTACATTGACATGCTTTGGCTTACTTTCTAAGCAACTTTAAGCTTGGCTGTATACATATTTTACTCAATATTATTTTAGGTTCCACATTGTGTCCCATGTACTAGGAGACTTTGTATACTTTTGTCCCTACTAGAAGTTATTATTTTGCAATACAAGTTATGTAACTGAGACGAGGAGATAGATCTTTTAGGTTCATTTTGTGATCACTTAAAGAACAGATTTGGTGTTGAGGACTGATGATGTGGTTTGTGTTTACAAGGACATTTTCTGCCCCTGAACTAGAAATCTTTAAATAATGTAAAGGTTAAAAATAATATCTGACTTTTTTTCAGATGCAAGAGTCCCAGTTTAATTATAGGCAGAGAGCAAATAGAGGTATGCTGTCAAATACACGAATTTAATTTAAATTAATAGACTTATGAAACAAATTCTAAATAATAACTGACCTTCTCTTTATTTGTTATATTAACTAGTGTAAACATCAACAACTTCATCATTATTATTCTTCTACAACTTTCAAAATTTTTGGAAAGAGACACAAAGACATAATCACTAAACACCAGGTACTATATAGAATATAAACAACACTGAAAATCAGTAACATAGTGCCTGCAAGTAACACAAAGAAATTCTAATAATAACTTTAAATATTAATCGCCTCAATTATCTAATCAAAAGACATGGACTAACTTTAATGGATCAAGAAAAAAATGTCCATCTATTTGTTATTTACAAGAAATACATCTTATCTTTAATGATAAAGTAAAAGTATGGAAAAATGCCCTGATCAAATGGGAACAGGAAGCAACCAGGCATTGTTATCTATCCCAATATCTCACAAAGGAGAATTTTGTGAGACACACATGTGCTCACAAACACTCAGACAGACACACACACACATATATTGATTCTATAGGCTATTTCTTAATGGACCTAGGCTAATTTTACTATGACTAAAACAGTATCACTGACATAATATGAATAGGCAAGAGATGAATGAAAAGTTCTTGTTTGTTTGATGCTGAATAGGACTGTGAATGTGAATATACTTTGAATTTTTTATTTAAAGTGGTTATCATTATAGTATTATTCAGTAACTTGGGGAGTTTGATGATCTTTTGTCTTCAGAAGAGCCCATCCATACAAATAGTTGATGGAGACCAGCTTGGACAAAATTACCACTTACCAGGGTAGAAGCATGTAGATTAGAAGAGTAGTTAAAGGCATGTAGATGCAAGGAAAATTAAGAAACAGAAACATAGGGTAATACCTGGAGGGAGTTTCAGTGAATACTAAAATCCCAAAGTTTAATTTTCCATACATTTTTTCACCCCAACACAACTGGGGAAAGAAGACAAAAGACTACTTTAACATTATACAAATAACAACTCAAACATTTACTTGCTTCAATACTTAGAGACATCAAGTCATTAACATTCGGTTGTTCAGGCAATGAACCCACCCTAGACCAGGTATCCTGAAGGCAGCCACGTGCAAGGTCAAACCTCCTATTTCAAAGAAGGAACAGAAGTCTGCTTGAATATCCATTGATCAGGAGGGAGTGAATCTACCTGTGTGGGTCATCTTAATATCAGAAGAACACACCTAGGACAGGGTGTGTAGCCACACTTTTTCTCAACAAACTCTGAACAAGTTGAAACTCTCTGACCTTCAGGCATGGTGGAAATACTCTCACATTTTTGCTCTCCACAAATTATAAAGAAAGAGATACATGAGTTGACTATGAGCCGATCTGGCTCCATGTTCCATTCTCCTTCCTCTTTCATATATTTACCATAGCACTGGGATCAAGCAAGATGCAGGCCATATGAGGGCAATTCAGAAAGTCAGATTTAGTTTTTTTATTAACCCATATATCAACTTTTCCTAAGAATATCAACCATAACCCAAGACTTAGACTTTACCTTGCTTTTATCATCAGATGTGTTAGAGGAAACTTCACTTGCATTATCTTTGAACCAGAATCTTTACATATGTAAGATAAGACTACTCTATGAAATGAATTAGTATACTGGAAATAAATAATATGTTTTAGACCCTATATTTATTATACTTAACATCTATTTAAATGACCTTTTTGAGGAGAATGCCCCTGACTGCTCTGGTATAATGGGGTGGCCATGAACACCCAGATGTCCACTTGCCTCTTCATCTTGAATTCTATAATTGTGCAACACTACTTCAAGCTTGAGGGCATTTTTATAAATTTCTCTATGTATTTAGTTTTATATTTCATATTTCTTTCAAACAATATCCCTTTTCTTGTTCCTTGTGGATTATTCTAGGACTTATTTTTTCTATAATAATTTTGCTAATATTATTCTCTTTCCTCCTTTCCATTTGTTTCCTACTAAACATTATTTCTATTGACTAAATATTTAGTGTTTGAAGTGAAAGTAGCAAAATCTCAAAGAATTTCAGGATTTTATAGATTCTTAAAGACTAGTCAAAATGCTATTCACTCCATGAACTTATATGTAATATCCTGGAGAAAATGGCTGTTTTGATGTAAAATGTTTAAATCAAGACATTCAATGGGCCTATGTGAACATAGTAGGCATACACAACGTTTATTCTAACATTTCTTAATATAGGACAGATTTCTTTGGGTGTTTTAATAAGAGATTGCATGATTTCTTCTATGTATTGCAATGAGAAAAGGATCAGAATGTATTTAAAAACTGAACCCAATGGTACAAGTTAAAAGTGAATTAATTAGAGAATTGGAGATTTAAAAGAACAAGATTGGGTAGGGTAAAGATTTTTTTGGAAAAAGACTCGTAATTGGGATTTTTGAGGAGCTGTGTACACAGTATATAAAATAAGGACTCAAGATATTGAAACTTACGTGTAATTGAATATTAAATTTAAGTGTTTGAATGATTCTAACAAAATATTTTTTATCTTTGTAGGAACTGACAACCAACCATATTTCTATTGACAAACAATAAAAAATTTGAAACAATTGGAGGAGTTTCTATAGCAAATAAGAAATGGATTATTTACTGTTTAACAGCTCTCTCTCTCTCTCGTGTGTGTGTTGTGTGTGTGTGTGTGTGTGTGTGTGCATGTGCCTGTGTGTCTGTCCCCACCTATCTCTAATTGTATTTAGAGACATCTGTATATCAGTTGACAAAGGATATGTTATAGATCCTGTTAAACAGGGTTCTAAGTGGTGTTGAATAATATGTTTCTGTTACTCAGCTAAGGTAAGATTTCTCTTATATCTCACCTCCTTGCCATCTCACCAACATTTTTATAACAGATATGTGGTGTACACACACACACACACACACACAACACACCACACGGATGGTGTAGACTAGAGCTAGGGCCCCTACATCACTCACTTTATAGAGCTGCATTATATAATGGTCAGCATTCAAACAGAGAAGATGGATGGTTGAGTCTTCATTTAATCTGATTTGAAGTAATAAGGAAATTGAGAACACCTTAAGACCACTATCCTGAAAACAGGTTTAACATTGAAATGTCAGACATTTACACTGAACCCTCCTGAAATGGGAAAGCTGGTAACAAGGTGCCATAATACAATCATGTTCTACATACATACCAAACTGATACAGATTAGAAAAAAAATTCTTAATAGCATATGGTTCTTTTTAGTGAATATTTAATTGATATTGAAATGTTAAGATTGCTGATATCAAATGCAAATCTATTTAATATTCTACTTTGTAATAATATTTTATCTAAATCTATTTTATATTCTACTTTATATTTCAGTATTGAGAGAATATTATCCATCATATATTAGATGTGGCTTATAGAACTTTTTATATAAATAAATGAATAAAAATGTATATGAGTAAGGCAAGAATTGTAGGCATGTCAATATTCTGAAAATTAAAAAAATTAAGGAATTTTTCCAAAACTGTTTATGTTTAATATAGTACATCAATTATAAATAAAATGCTTTGTTAATATTCCATGATTGTGTCTCCAAGTTGCTTGAAATCAGTAGTCTGTCTTGGTAAAAATAAGGAAATAAGTAAATAAATAAATCCCACATTTTACTAATTGTAACATGAAACACGGCCAGGTCTGCTTGTTTGTTGAGGTTTCTGTCTCACCTGGTACCCCACAGCCAGCAAGCCCCAAAGAAATAACACCAAGATCTCTATAAGTTATAAAAAGCTGATTGGACAATTAGCTCTAGCCTCTTACTGGCTAACTCTACATCTTGATTAACCCATTTTTCTAATCTATTTGGCCATGTGGCTCAGTACCTTTTCAGTGAGGCACATCACATCCTGCTGCTTCGGTGGTCTGGGCAGGAGTGGGAGTAATCAACTTCCTCCTTCCCAGAATTCTCCTGTTCTCATTACATCATTTCTATTTCCTGTCTGATTTTCCCACCTTTACCCTCCTGCTTGGCCAATAAGCATTTATTTATAACATGATTGTCAGATTACAGACATTTTCTCCCACACCAACTGAGTTGAAATTTTATACTCATGATCTCCTGATCTATGTAAAATCCTAACATCTCAGATAATCATTTCAAAAGCTATTGCAACAATTCAGTTCTATCCCAATACCTTCATGAGTTTGCAGTGAAAAACCCTAATTTTTAGGGTTCAGGGAAGGATCCCCCAGAATAAATAAGCCACGCCAATGAATGCAAACACAAGAGGATTCTTTAATGTCAAGGCGCCAATGGGGAACTCAATACTCAGTGAGACTGAGCCCCCTTGGTATTTTTCAGCAAGGCATTTATATGGTCTCAGGGGTTACATAACAGGGAAACATAGCAACAGCAATATCATTGGTCAACTCAAATTAACATATGGGGAGGATCAACATCAGGACAAAAACAAGTCTAACAGGATGAAAAACAAGTCTAACAGGATGAAAACAAGTCTAACAGGATAAAAGCAAGTGCATTTCCTTTTGGTAGAAATGGTCCACAGCACTAACTGGTAAGGCTATTGTACAGTATACTGTCAGTATTCTCTAGTTCAGCATACCTTATAGTTTGTATATAACCCTGTATTAATTGTATAGATTGTGCATTTAAAGCTTTTACCAAGTTATCAGAAACTTAAAAATGAAAACAAGTCTAAATTAAGACAGTTTTCAGCCAGTTTCTGCCTCCTGAGCTTTGATACACAAAGGACTGGGTGTTTTTTCTCAAGGCTGCTTCTGCTGTTACACAGATATCCTGTTTTTGCCCCCTTGGCAAGTAATAGCCGGTCTCAAAGACTGCTTCTGCCACCCACAGATATCCTGCTTTTTCCTGGCTAGCTGATCACAAAAAAAACATCTTAAGCTGGAGAACAGAGTTGAGGTCTTTCAGCAGTTACTCAAGAAATAGACTGAATTCCTGGGAATTCCATACGTAATAGGGAGAGGGTGCCTGAAATGGCCTTGCCCTGTAGTTATACTGATGATGCTCTTAAATATCACCATAGACCTTTCCTCCAACAACAGATGGAAACAGTGGTGGAGACCCACATTGGACCACTGGATTGAGCTCCCAGGTTCAGTTGAAGAGTGAAAGGAGTGAGAGTGAAAGACCCCAAGACCGCGTGTCTCACACCTTTGGAGATCCCCCTACCCAAGAACTGAGACCAGTCCACTGGATGCAAAAGCAAAAGGCAGTTTACTGTTCACACAGGTGCCTGCAGATGCTGTTCAAACAGCCCAGCTGGATGAGCAGCTAGCTGAATGAGCATGCCGGGCTGAGAATACAACATGCATTTATAGGGGGTTCAGGAGTTATATAAAAGGCTGCATAGCAACAAGCATTTCATTGGTTCTACATGGTGGGCTAGGGTCGAGCTTAGGATGGGGCTGTTTTTTCATCTGCAGGTTCATAAAAAAAACATAAGATATAAATAAAGCTAAGTTCAGCACTCTGGGTTTTGACAGACTGTCACAGTGGTTGCTGTCTTCCTGTTGGCTCAGTTTCTACAGAGCTAGCTGACCACAGATATCCTGTCCAGCTGAGCCCCACTAGGTTCTTTAAAATTTGTTTTTCTAAGCTTATGAAGGTGACATAATTTAAACCTGCTACAGGCTGGGACGGGGGGTCTTTCATTATAACAGGCTGGGACAGGGGTCTTTCATTTTGCCCTTGGGTTTTATAATGGATAGAATCTTATATCCATTCGCTTTGTTCTTGGGTCTGGCTGGCTGGCATCAGGGTCCTTCAGCCTAAGTGCATGTATTGCTGAGAGAGAACATAGCCTGGATGACCACTAGTCTGCCTTTAACGAATTGGATTAGCCTGTTGAGGATACAGGGCCCAAGGGTCACTGTAGATGGAGTGGCGGGCTGTGTCCTGCACCCAGCTAGCTTTACCCAAAATAATTACACGGAAACCGTATATTTTTTAAACATTGCCTGGCCCATTAGTTTTAGCATCTTATTGGTTAATTTTCACATCTTCCTTTAACCCATATTTAGTAATCTGTGTAGCACCATATTTAGTAATCTGTGTCGCTTACCAGGAGAGATCTTAACCTGCATCCATCTCGGAGAGAAGCATGGCAACTCACTATGGCGGACTGCCTGAAGCGTCTCTCCAACTCTGCTTCCTTTCTCCCACAATAATGTTCTGTCTACTCTGCCTACATAATTTTCTGTCCCCTTAAAGGGCCAGGCAGTTTTTTTATTAATCAATGAAGTAACACATAGGACACGCCTCCATCATTTCCCCTTTTTCTGTTTAAACAAAAAAGAAAGGCTTTAACTTTAACATAGTAAAATTAACATATAACAAAACAGTTATCAAGCAAGAATTATAGTTACAATATTTAAATCTATTTTATTTTTATCATAACTAAGGAAAACCATAACTATTGAAACATTCTTCAACTCCATCAAAGACTCCAGAAGGATATAATATTACCTAAGTAAAACAAGAAATAAGCAACTTTCAAACTCTAGAAATGACAGAGACATCTTGCTGCCTGGACAGTCATCCAAAGTTCCTCTGTACCTTTGGGGGCATCCATCTTTGGCCTTCAGGCCCATAGTGTCCAGCAGACATTTCATGAAGCAGGAAATTTCAAAGACAGTTTAGTCGCTTTCTGTTGTGTCCTGTAGAATGTCTTGTAGACTCTTTCATGAGTCAGGAACCCTGAAGGATCATCTTATCATTAGGCAAGCTGATTAGTCCTCTGTGGGGTTCTCTGTGTCCAGTTTATGCAACAGTCCAGGCAAGAGCAGTTTCTTGCCCAAATGGCTATGAAACTCAATAAGGAGCCTCTTCGATGCCCATCTTCCTCTTGAAGTAATTGGTGCTGCCAGTAGCAGATGTGTCTCATTGTCATGAAAAGCTCTAAGTTATTAAAACTTTAAAATGTCATATTCTATAGTCTTTGAAAGACATGAGAAATGTCTATCTAACTGAAAATATATCTCTATATATCTAGAAAATCTAACTGACTACAAGCTTTACTATTATCGAAGATTATCCATTAGCAAAAAAAAAACCCTATAGTTTCTAAAGTATATAGTTACATTTCTTAAAGAACTACACAATCACAATACCTTAATCAAGATTCAGAAAGACATATAACGAGATTGACCGTAAATTTAACTCACTAAAGCAAAATCCCATATCAATGTAACATGTATTTATATCTATATCTTGTAGACCGGAGCTGCAGGCCTGTGTTCTACCACCCGGCTCTGCTTTTACCCAAAATATTACATGGAAACTGTATATTTTTTTAAACATTTGCTGGCCCATTAGTGTTAGCCTCATTGAGTATTGTTGCACATCTTTCCTCTAAACCCATATTTATTAATGTGTGGTAGCACCATGAAGGTGGTCGCTACCAGGGAAAGATCTTATCCTGCATTCACATCTCAGAGAGGAGAGACATGGCAACGTCACTATGGCGACTGCCTGAACATGTTCTTCCCCAAACTCTGCTTCCTTTCTCCCACAATTCTGTTCTGTCTACTCCGCCTACCTAATTTTCTGTCCTCTTAAAGGGCCAAGGCAGTTTTTTTACTAATCAATAAAAGTAACACATAGACACTCCTCCATCAGGTCAAGATGAACATCAAAACAATTATCGGACCCATGATTGTGGAGATCAGGGTTGTGAACCAGGGTGAATGATTGAACCAACTTTCAAACCAGTTTCGTTGGGACTCAAATTCCTTTTGGTGCTTAGCTATTCTATCTTTAAGCATATCTAAAGTTTCACTCACCATTCCTGTTTGATCAAAATAAAAGCAACATTCTTCTTTAAGAGCAGCGCACAAACCCCCTTCCTTAAGGAACAGTAAATCAAGCCCCCTTCTATTTTGTAAAACTACTTCAGATGAGGAAGTCAAGGAATCCTTAAGTGCTCTAACAGATTTTTCTAAGGCATGCAAATCAGCATTCATAGCAGCTTGTAAATGCTCATATTTGTTATTTTGAAGCAATGCTACAGTCCCCATCCCTATACCAGCCACAATTCCTCTGACCCCCAGGATGGTTAGGTAACTCTAACCAAGGAAGTGAAAAATCTATTTGACAAAAACTTTAAGTCTTTGAAGAAAGAAATTGAAGAGGATACCAGAAAATGGAAGGCTCTCCCTTGCTCTTGGATTGGGAGGATCAACATAGCAAAAATGGCAATTTTTAAAAAAGCAATCTATAGATTCAATGCCATCCCCCTCAAAATCCCTATAAAAAATTTCCCAGACCTTTAGAGACAATAATCAACTTTATATGGAAAACAAAAAACAAAACAAAATAGGATAGCCAAAAAAATCCTATACATTAAAAGTACTTCTGGAGGCATTACCATCCCTGACTTCAAACTCTATTACAGAGCTACAGTAATGAAAACAGCTTGGTATTGGCATAAAACCAGAGATGTTGACCAATGGAATTGAATCGAAGACCCAGATATTAACCCGCAAACCTATGAACACCTGATTTTTGACAAAGAAGCTAAAAGTATACAATGGAAGAAAGAAGGCATCTTTAACAAATGGTGCTGGCATAACTCTATTTCAACCTGTAGAAGAATGAAAATAGATCCATATCTATCACCATGCACAAAACTCAAGTCCAAATAGATTAAAGACCTCAATATAAATCTGACCATGCTGAGCGTGATAGAAGAGAAAGTGGGAAGTAGTCTGCAACATATGGGCACAGGAGACCAATTCCTATGTATAATCCTAGTAACACAGACAATAAGAGCAACAATGAATAAATGGGACCTTCTGAAACTGAGAAGCTTCTGTAATGCAAAGTACACTGTAATTAAGACAAAAAGGCAAGCTATTTAATGGGAGATCTTCACCAACCCCACATCAGACAAAGGTCTGATCTCCAAAATATATAAAGAACTCAAGAAACTAGACATTAAAACTCTAATTAACTCTGAACTGAACAGAGAATTCTCAACAGAAGAAGTTAAAATGGTCAAAAGACACTTAAGTCATGCTCAATCTCCTTATGGATCAGGGAAATGCAAATCAAAACAACTTTGAGATACCATCTTACACCTGTCAGAATGGCTAAGATCAAAAACACCAATGATAGCCTATGCTGGCGAAGTTGTAATGGGAACACTCATCCATTGTTGGGGGAATGCAAACTTGTGCAACCACTTTGGAAATTAGTGTGGTGGTTTCTCAGTAAACTGGGAGTCAACTTACCTCAGGATCCAGCCATTCCACTCTTGGCAATATACCCAAGAGATGCCCAATCATACTACAAAAGCATCTGTTCAACTACATTCATAGCATCACTATTTGTAATAGCCAGAACCTGGAAACAACCTAGTTGCCCCTCAATAGAAGAATAGATAAAGAAGGTGTGGCAAATATATACTTTAGAGTTCTACTCAGTGGTAAAAAACAATGATATCTCTAACTTTGCATGCAAATGGATGGAAACAGAAAACACTTTACTGAGTGAGATAACCCAGACCCCAAAAGAGGAATATGGTATGTACTCACTCATAAACGGATTCTAGCCATAAAAAGGACATTAAACCTATAGTTTGTGATCCTAGAGAAGTTAAATAAGCAGGTGAACCCAAAGAAAACATATATTTATCCTCCTGGATATTTTAAGTTGACAAGATCGTTGGGCAAAAGTTGGGAGCAGGTGGTGGGGGTGGATTGGGGGAAGGGGAGATGGGGAGAGAGCAGGGAGAAGGGGAGGATTGGGGAGAGCTTGGGAGAATGAGACAATTGAGATGGAGGAAGGGTGTATATGGGAGCAGGGAAGAAGTTATCCTAACCAAGGGAGCCATTTTAGGGTTGGATAGAGTCTTTGCTCTAGAGGGGTTCCCCATTGTCCAAGAGGATTTCCCCAACTAGTTCCATGGGCAGCAGCGGAGAGGGTGCCTGAACTGGCTTTATCCTATAGCCACACTGATGAATATCTTGCATATCACCATAGAACCTTGAGCGCGAAGGATGGAGATAGAGACAGAGACCCACATTGGAGCACTGGACTGAGCTCCCAAGGTCCAAATGAGGAGCAGAAGAGGGAGAACATGAGCAAGCAAATCAGGACCATGAGGGTTGCGCCCACCCACTGAGATGATGGGACTGATCTAATGGGAGCTCACCAAGGCCAACTGGACTAGGACTGATGGAGCATGTGATCAAACTGGACTCTCTGAATGTGGCTGACAATGAGGGCTGACTGAGAAGCCAAGGACAACAGCACCAAGTTTTGATTCTGCTGCACGGACTGGCCTTGTGGGAGCCTAGTCTGTTTGGATGCTCACTTTCCGATACCTGGATGGAAGGGGAAGACCTTGGACTTCCCACAGGGCAAGAAACTCTGACTGTTCTTAGGACTGGAAAGGGAGGGGGAGAGGAAGTGGGGGGAGTGGGAGGTAAATGGGAGGAGGGGAGGAGGTGGTAATTTTTAATGTATAAATAAAAAGAAAAAAGAAAGGAGATGCTTCTGAGAAAAGTTGATATGATGAATATAATCAAATATACAATATTATCAAAAGAGAAGTAAAAACATTAAAAAAGTGTTTGGATGTTGAATAAACAACACATACACACAGAGTATTATGTAATGTAATTTACTTTTGTTATGAGTGCCAGGACTCTTAAAGGCATCCTATAATTAAATTGCTGTGTGAACTGGATAATCACATGCAAAGGCAATTATGTGAATAAAAATACAAAGTATTTTAAAATAATTCTTAGCTAATTTTTTTTTTTTTTTGGTTTTTCGAGACAGGGTTTCCCTGTAGTTTCTAGAACCTGTCCTGGAACTAGCTCTTGTAGACCAGGCTGGCCTCGAACTCAGAGATCCGCCTGCCTCTGCCTCCCGAGTGCTGGGATTAAAGGCGTGCGCCACCACCGCCCGGCTTAGCTAATTATTTTTATAGTTATCTCATTTTGTCAATGATAGTTAATATGTAAGTAGACATTGAAATGCCATTAATTGACTTCCCTGGCTATTATGCTGCTATGCTTTCCCAGATGGAATTTTCTTTGTTTATCACTCAATTTCTTAACAAATTTTTTCAGCATTTATCCTTTGAATCCACAGGAATATAATAGTGGAATTCCCATGATAAAAGTCCTAGGGACTCAGTCTAACAGCCTTCTAATTGCCAAAGACTCCACCCAGTACCAAGGATGTTTCTTAAAAGACTCAAAATGACTGGAAATAAGATTTTTCTGTTGCCTTTATTCTCATTAATTAGGTAAGTCGAGATTCTGTAATTAAAGTCAATATCCTACTAAAATTATCATTATTTTCCTTATGTATATAATGCATATACATATCAGGTCAGAACAACAACACTTTATTCTTTGTTTAAATTTTTATTTAAGAAAATTTATTGCAACTTCACTTATAGTGGACTTCCACAGAGAAGTCAAAATTTTCACTCCTTATTCTATCAAGTTTCTTGCTTTTCTTGAGGGTTTCTTTTCTCTAATGTAATTCCATAAAGACTAGCTAAGGTCTTGGTAACTTGCTTTAAAGTGACTTCCTTGAGTTCAGCCATAGGTATATGATAATTTCTAGAGGAGTAATTGATAAGCTGAAAGACATTTTTGGTAACTGACATAAGAAGTAATGAGCTAAATAAAAAAATAAAGCGATCTTCTAAGTAAAGTAAGGAAGCATGTATAGTTATAAAACAACAATATATGTTTGAGAAGGATAGAACAAAGACTGCCGAGATGGACAGAAGAAGGATTACAAGAACTTTTCTGCTATACAGAAAATGTCTGCATTCAGAACTCATGAATTTTAAGCAGTGAGTAGATCATAGAAGCATGAAGAAATATCTTACCAGTGTGCTTTTCATCTGCTTCCCCTTCAGTGTTTATGGTATTCCTTCTTGCTTTTCATCTACTTCCTTACTAGTATCAGCTAACTAAAGTATGGGAATGTTTTAGAGAAAACTAACAATAGATTGCTCACAAATGAGTTTAATATTAGTGATAAAACTCTTGCTGAGAAAGCTTTTTATTAAGTGAATTGTGATATTTCATGAGAAAACTACTCTTTTCATATTGGTATTCTTTGTTATAATTTCTATAGTGTGTTTTAGTGGTTTTGACACTAAACTATTGAATTTGTAGGGATGTTCATCTTGATCTTCTTCTTTTATAAAATATTAACTATTAACTTGACAAAATATAAGGTTGTTTAGTCAGAATCACATAAATATACACTTAGGAGCTAAAAGTCACATGGGAGCTTACATATCCAGATTCTCCAATGGTGGTACTTAATGTGCATTCTTAGACATTATTTCTTTTTCAAATGAAATTTTTCTTATTACTAATTTTACTTTATACTCTCCAATCTTCAAATTGAAATATTTTCAGATTACATATATAAAATAACTTAATCTAATACTTCAAACTATTCCATTGCACATATGCAGTTATATATCTAATAGGTTTGTACTACTCAACATTAATAATATGATATAAGGCAGTACAATAATGTTGCTTACTTATGCAGAAAACTATCACTGGCATTTGTTTTCTAGATATCAACTTGGTATCTCAGATCTTTAATAATGTTCTTAATTTTATATAATTCAAGAGTGAAAGAAAATTTTTGTTCTGGAGCATTAATAATACTGAAATTCTTCTCTCATCTATGCCTCATCACCCTTGTGATCTCTTTCTTGATTACAACTGCTTGTTAACTAACATAACAAACTACTAATGACTGATAAGGTTGTTTATTAATAACCCTATTCCCCATTGTGTCCTGTTTCATGAGGTTACCTGCACCGACCATGTCTTATCCTTAAAATGAGACCTACTCTTTGCAGCATGAATAGTTTGATCCTTCTATCGAACATTATAATATCAATATACATGATGATAGTTTCCCAAGCATAATCAAATAGTAAGACATTTGACATAAAAAAGAAAACAGTATAAACTATTCAGTTTTGCAGTCATTTAGAAACAAAAATATAATAAATAAACCTATATGAAATGTTTGTGAATTTAGTAAGGTATTGTTGTTCATTGGTACACATGTGTGTGGATGCAGGAGGAACAGTGATCATTGCTGTTCTTCAAATACCTCTTATCTTGGTTTGTTTGAGCATATGTGAAAGAGACAGAGCCTCTCACTAGACTGGGTTCAAAAAATTGGTTTGGTTGGTTCAGTCAGTGAAATGTATGGATCTGCCTGTCCTGTAATATTAGAATTATTAAAACTCCATTGGTTTGCTTGGATTTTTAACATGATTCATGGGATGAAATTCAGATCTCTTCCTTGTACAGCAAGCACTTTACCAAACAAAACATCTCAGCCCTGACTTTCGATTTTGTTACTTTCCTTTGGGAAATACAAATTGTGCAGCTTTGTCCTCTGCTGTAATGCTATAGGTTTCCGACAATGAATGACCACAACTTTTAGGGCAATTAAAGCTTCTTTGATAGAAAAAAATATATTGTGATTTACATCTATCTTGTGCCTTCACCCTTGCTTAGTTGTTTTCTGAATTTAAATATAAGAATGTAACTAAGATATATAAAAATGTATTCCCATGAAAGTTTTTGACAAAAGTATATATAAGTATATGTTGTAGATTTCTCAAACACCAGGTTTAGCCTATATATCCTTTTAGATATGTGTCTAGACATTGTGTAAAAAATATTATTTTCCTCTTCTGGTTCAATAACAAACTAATCACTGAATTCTGCTCTAATTTCCTTAGGTACTATATGTATAATCATCACTAAGAGGCTATTTTCTTTTTAAACCTGCTTATTTCTTTGACTTTGATATCCACTCCTACATTCTAACAATCATAATTCCTCTCATGTTTTGTTTTGCTGCACAGAACTTGATTTCTGGCTCCACGTGTACCTGGTGTTTGCAGCATATATTCTAATGTGGTGACTATGCCATATAAGGAATTTTTCAAGTGGATCCAGTCCTGATGATAAAATGACACATAGGAAAGGAAATGACAAGATATGAATCATTGTCAGGGCCAAGTCTAGAGGGAAGCTTAGAAATGGAATTACAATGGGGAGACCATGGTGGTCAGTTCTGTGTGAGCTAAACATAATTATTTGATTTGGTTGCCTAAAACATTAGGATTTAATAAGCATAAAACAGAAGATAAATTGATATATTAGGTTATATAAAATTTATGTAGTGCTTTTTGAAATGCAGAATGTCTGTTTTATACCATTTAACTACTAACTGCATCTACAGTAGAACAGAGATAAGAAATTAAGCTTGAAAAATCATCCACTTTTTTCATAGTAATGTAAACTCATTAATATCAGTTTCTTATGTATTTTGGCTCATAATAATTTTATCAAAATATATTATTCACTTTTTATATAATACTGATTTCATTTCCTGTAGTTGGAGTTTGGCATAGTCTTTTGAGGGGTATCTGGTTAAAGAAATCATATGAAGGGCCATGCTGTGGTGAGACAAGTCCTTTAGTCACACACTCATGAGCCAGAGGTATGTGGATCTCATTGAGTTTGAGGCTATCCTGATCTACAAGTGATAGTTCCAGGACAGGCTCCAAAGCTATAGGAGAAACCCTGCCTCAAAAAACCAAGAAAGGAAGAAAGAAAGAAAAAAAGAAAGGAAGGAAAGGAAGAAAGAAAGGAAGGAAGGAAGGAGAGAAGGAAGAAAGGTACATTCCAATTTTCAATGTATGAAACTCTTTTTTCCCCTCAAGGGTGTTATTCACAAGAATTTCATCAGATTATAAAGAATTTGATGACACAATGGAAATCAGTTACCTTTGCTCTGCTGTTAACGCTTCTTCATATAGTACAAAAGTAGCTTTTACCATTACTGGGGAGTATGAGATTCTTGATAGGATAAAGCAGCATTTTTATACAAGTGTTTATTTTACTCTTGATACACTTCCCTTGTTTCCAGTTATTACAGAGGGACATAAAACTTGGACAATCTAAATCAATCTTCAGAGGTAATGGCTAGTGTATGGGAGATTATAGGCAGCTGATATAAAACTAACACATATCGACCTTATATAAATCAACACATCCCTCTGTTTTCTCTTCATCTTAGTCATAATGTTTGTCTTTGTATTTAATTTGTTTTTTGTTTTGGTTTGTATTTTAAAGCAGATGTTCAACCTGATTGCAATGCACGCCAGAACAGAACTATTATTTAACCAGAGGGTATAACATAATATTTGGAAAACAGTATATATTCAATAATGATATAAGTAGAATAGAAACATTAATTCTTTAAAATATGGATGAACCAGGAGGAATTGCTTTTATTAATATGTATTTTGGAACAAGTTGAGTGTGTTTTTCAATAGTTATTTGTTTTAAGGTTACTTTCTAATATACAATCACTTTATTGTAATGAATTCACAAATAATACATTTTACTACTAGGATATTATTCTAGTAACTGCTTTGCCTGTTTTGTTTTGGGTATTGTAGATAACTCAAAAAGATACAATGAATGAAGCAAATTATTCTGAAGTAGCTGAGTTTATATTCCTGGGATTATCAATCCACAGACCAACACAAATTTTCCTCTTTAACATTTTCTACAATATCATATGCAACAATTTTTCCTAGGAAATTTCTTAGTCGTGCTTACAGTTATCTTTGATACCCATTTACAGTCACCAATGTACTTCCTTTTAGCTAATCTTTCATTTGTTGACTTATGTTTTCTACTTCAGTTGTTCCTAAGTTGATTTCTGATCTATACTCCAATCACAATACCATTTCATTCCAGGGCTGTATTTTCCAGATGTTTGTCCTTCATGTCCTGGGGGGTTGTGAGATGGTGTTGCTGGTAGCCATGGCCTGGGACAGATATGTGGCCATATGCAAGCCCCTTCACTACCCTGACCATCATGAGCCCACAGAAGTGCATTTTGCTTCTGATTGGTGCCTGGATTATTGGGTCTCATTCATTCAGTGTCTCAATTAGCTTTGTTGTCCATTTGCCTTTTTGCAGTTCTAATGAGATAGATAGTTTTTATTGTGACCTTCCTAGGTTCATCAAGCTGGCCTGCCATAACACACCTACAGGATGGAGTTCTTGGTTACTGTTGACAGTGGACTAATATCAGTCACTACCTTCTTCTTACTGATTGTCTCTTACATATTCATACTGTTCACTGTATGGAAACAGTCCTTGGGCAGTTTGTTCAAGGCCCTCTCTACACTTTCTGCTCACATCTCTGTGGTCATTTTGTTCTTTGGACCATGCATTTTTGTGTACATTTGGCCCTTACCTACTGTAACCAGTGGATAAGTTTCTTGCTATTCTGGACTTCATGATTACGCCTATCTTGAACCCCGCCATTTACACACTGAGGAACAAAGACATGAAGGTAGCAATGAGGAGACTGAGTAAGCAGCTTCTGAGTAGGAAAGATATCTGCTAAATTTCCCTGAAGAATATACAACAAGAATACTCTATTATAAACACAAATGATAAATGAGCTCCTCTGCTTTGATGTAATATATTATTCCTACTCTCCAACAACTTGATGACTTGAATAATTATTTCAAGTTGGTAATGAAATAATCATCTATTTATTGATAATTTGCTATGAAATGTTACATTCTTATTGATTGTATATCTTTATACATTGTACTTAGTTACTCATTGTTTACATATTTATTGGTTATTATGAAACATATTGTAGAATATTTAAAAAACACTAGAGAAAATGAAAGTAACAAAATATATACTGTTTTCACACTTGAAAAAAATTCATCTTTGCCTCCCAGTGTTTCTTGTACTATTTTTTTGTTTGGGTCTAAGTTTAACCAAAGCAGGCCTCAAATTCAAAATCTTCCTGTATCAGCCTCATGAGCACTAGGATTAAAATGTGCATCATCACATTCTTCTTGCTTTGATTATATATGGTGTGTCGTGAATAAGTGAATGGCAAGACTGTATGGTGTGGGTGAAGGTCAGCAGGAAGACATGATAGATGTAATCTGGACTCTTCTGTGGAAAGGGAATGCAGAGAGAGGGAAGAAAGGTAGAAGGCCAAGCACTAGGATGTAGTTGTCAAGAGTGCATTTGAAGAGATGAACTATTTTGGAGCTGGGAACACAGGGCAGGAGGGGGGGAGAGATGAATCATGGGGACGGGGGATGCTACTTCAAATCTAACAGCTCCTTAGAGAGAAGAAAAGGGGGTATTTAAACATGGAAGAGGAAACATAAGAGTTTTAAGGTTGTGTGAGTAAAGGAGTGAGATAAGAAGGCGTATAAGGGAGTAGAAAAGATGGGAGAAAGTGTAGAAGGGAGTAGGGCTGGAGTGCAGGGTCAGAGATGGAAGCTGAAAAGGAGCACTGTCTCTAGTTAGGCTGGCATAAATATTTACTGGAACACAGACTTGTTTCCTGGAGAGATGGCGCAGATGAAGGCAAGTACATGCACATGAACTCCCTTAAACTCTAGGATTGCTAGCAATACAGGAAGTTCTTGTGCATGATCATACCAATGTTTATCAGTGTCACTTTGGCAACCTTGAGTTGATCAACCAGATCTGGGGATGTCAGAAGCTATTTAACCTGCCCTACTATTTTGTGGAGGCTTTGTGGGCATACCTTGATTTTCTATAAGTTGACAGTGTGTTTGGGAATTAGTGGGTCTAAGTCCCTGGGAAAATCAAAGGGTCAGGGACAGGCACATGAGACCAGCAGCTTCAGTAATGAAAAACATGGCAAAGGGAATTAAGGAAAATACACCTATGGAATTCTGCAATGTCTCATGAAAATAATTGTTGAATATGTTTACATGACTTTATTATTTATTCAGTTAACCAAACCATCAGAAATATAAATTATCCTGCATATATTAACACATGTCTGATACCAAACAGGTCTGTCAGGCTGTCCTAAGCACAAGGTAGATAGGAAACAATGCTGGCCTCAGAATTTAATAAAAAATCTTGTCAATACCAACGGTTTAAAAAACAGATTTTTCCATCACTTAGCACCAAACAGAGGAAATTATAAGGAAATGTTCTTCTTGTACGTTATACAACTAAACTCCACTAACTGCAGGAAGTAACACAAAGGTTACTAAAGGAATGAACCTGGCAGATGGATATGTTCCATTTTTTAGATTTGAAAAAATTAAAATATGCATACCACTACCATTGGTACCTAGTCAGAATCTCAAAGGAAAACTACTTTGAATTTAGAAAAGCCTGATTTTTTCATCACACATTTGCTAGAAGTTATGGCTATCATGGGTATACAAATTAAGACTGAGAGTGCTCCAGTGTATGTCTCTAAGAAAATGAAGCAGCTTTTTGCTTATGATAATATAAAGCATAGTGCAGGTATACCACACAATCCTACAGGGCAAGTAGCTATAGAAAGCTCAAATTGAATTATAAAATATATACTAAATAAACAGAAATAGGTAATAAAGATTCCCAGAAATGAATGCATAATACTTTATTAACATTGAGTTTTCTAATGCTATTGAGAAAGAACAACTGCTGAGGTGAGACATTAGATAAATAGAAAAATCTGCAGAATTAAATTAGTATTTATACTTTCAACATATATTGAACTCAGAATGGAAATCAGGATATGTGTTACATTGTGGAATGGCTTTTGCATTTGTTTCTACAGGAGAAGAAATCTATGGATACCATCAATTTGATTAAGATTCAATTTGAATAAGAAAGACTTCTTAATTAGAGGAAATAATTCTTCATCAAGCGCATGGCCATTGAATCTAAACAAACCTTTTAAACCTAACAAATGCTTTTCATTTTACCAGAAAAACTTGCCAAAAGGGAACCTCCCCAAATTAGGGTTTTTGTCTTTCAGGAAAATAAAGGTAAAAATCTAAGGGATCTGAAGACAACTAAACCAATATGACATCTGAAGAAAACTGATGAATCATCTAAAGATAATATCCCAAGAAAAAAAGTAAAGTGATATACTTGTGTATCACATCTGTAACAGGAAAAATCTTCATAAATTTTCCTAAATATTTGTTGTCCTTTGGGGTACTCCCTACAGGTAGTAGTGTTTGGTTATAGAAGAACAAGTAAGATATCTTCCTATAATCTCCTAACTAAAGGCCATGTTAATAGAAAAAGTCATTTATTAAACCTTTGCTATTGACATTATGTTTTTGATGAATCTCTGAGGCTTTCACCACTTTTCCAGTCACTAATTGGTCTATTTCTGCATTACTTTGTGTTAGAAGACCTGGAAGACACATATGGGATAGGATGTGTGTTATGTGTATGGCACAAAGCCTGTTCCTATTTAATATCTTTAACTTGAATGAATAATGAAGTCATTCTATATCATCTGGTAAAAATTGACCAGTTTTAATATTTAAACAATTCTGTCTGCATATTGCAGATCAGTACCTATATGGAGAATTTTTTTAATAATCCCTTAGTACCATGAGAAATAGCATATAATCTGACTACTGGATAGACTTCTAAGTGTAGGTGCCTTAAATACTAACAATTATGCTAACAAATTAAGAGCAATTAAATCATTTTCCATATGTGGAAGTGTTTTGTTGTGGCCAGAATATTAAGGAATCCAGAGCTCAAAACACCAACTGGAAAGCCTGTGCTCCTTGAATAGTAGGCAGGGAGAACTGCATGAGTGGGGTGGGCCACAGGAAATTTCCAAGTTGCTGCACCATCCAAAAATTTGCAGCTAAATACCAATATGTAACTCAGCTGTAGAGGGATTCAAGCCATGCTGACAGGGGTAGTAGAAATCCACAGACCTTATGAGCCAGTCTGAGACTTGTGCTCTCTACCCTGATTCACCAACATGTGGTTGGGTACCAGTCCTGTTGTAGATTATAATAAAATAGTAACACACTAGCCCAGAATGGAGTATAATAAGGTTTTTTCTTATTTAGGGGTAGACTCATAGTTTAGCCATCCTCTGTATTAACAGAGTACAGAAACTAAATCCAGCAGCCAAGAGGCTGCACATACTTTTACAAATGTATATATATATATATATATATATATATATATAGTATATATATATATATATATAACATATTGCCATGCCCAAAGCAGACCACTATCTTCAAGGCTATTGGCTGAAGGAATTCCCACAAAACATAAGTAACCCAAAAAATTAATACTGGGGAACTATTACAACTGATAAACACCTTAAGTCAAGTAAAAGGATACAAGAATTAACAAAAAAAATCATATCTCCTCTATATAAAAAATGATGAATGTGCTGAGAAAAATCAGAGAAATATCACCCTTTACAATAGCTGCAAATAGCATGCAGTATCATGAGGTAACTCTAATAAAACTCTGAAGGGTCTTCATGACAAGAACTTTAAGCTTTGAAGAAAGAAATTGAAGAAGACATAAAAAATGGAAAGATATCCCATGCTCTTGGATAGGTAGGATAAACATAGTAAAAATGGTAATCTTATCAAAAGCATTCTACAGATTCAATGTAATACCTATCAAAATTCTAGCAACATTCTTCATAGACCTCTAAAAAAACAATACTCAACTTCAAATGGAAAGATAAAAATCTCAGAGCCAAATTCTGTATAATAAAAAGCATTCTTGAGGCATCACTATACTTAACTTCATGTGATACTACAGAGCTATTATTGAAGACAGCCTTGTGTTTGCATAAAACAGACAGGTGGACCAATGAAAATTGAATTAAAGATCCTGATTTTAATCCACAAACTTATACTCATCTGACTTTTGAGCAAGAAGCTAAAACTATAAAGTGGAAAAAAGAAAGCATCTTCAACAAATGGCATTGGCATAACTGGATATCAACATGTAAAACAATGAAAATAGATCCATATCTATCACCATGCACAAAACCTAGGTCCAAATTGATCAAAGACCTCAACATAAAAACAGCCACACTGAACCTCATCAAAGAGAAAGTAGAAAATAGCCTTAAACACATTGGCATTGGAGACTGCTTCTTAAATATAACATCAGTAACACAAACACTGAGAGAAACAATTAATAAATGGGACCTACTGAAATTGAGAAGCTTCTGTAAAGTAAAGGATATGGTCAACAAGACAAAATGTTAGCCTGCAGAATGGGAAAAGGTCTTAGTCAACCCT
Source organism: Arvicola amphibius (assembly GCF_903992535.2). Taxonomy (NCBI): domain Eukaryota; kingdom Metazoa; phylum Chordata; class Mammalia; order Rodentia; family Cricetidae; genus Arvicola; species Arvicola amphibius. The sequence goes on along the minus strand of NC_052051.1, from coordinate 64,456,318 downwards.
ACATCTGACAGAGGACTGATCTCCAAAACATACAAAGAACTTAAGAAACTAGACATCTCAAGACAAAATAATTAAATTTAAAAATGGGTTACAAATCTAAACAGAGAACTCTAAGAGGAATCTCAAGTGGTTGAAAGACACTTAAGGAAAAGCTCATCATCCTTAGTCAAGAAATGAAAATTGAAACACCTCTGAGATACTAATTTACACCTGTCAGAATAGCCAAGATCAAACATTTCCATAGCAGCATATGATGAAAAGGAGTGGATTAAGGATAACACTCTTTCATCGCTGGTGGGAGTGCATTCTTGTAAAGCCACTTTAGAAATCACTATAATGATTTCTAAAAAAATGGGAATCCATATACCTCAAGACCCAGCAGTAACACTCTTGGGAATATACTCAAAGGTTACACAAACATACTGCAAGGACATTTGCTCATCTATTTTTAAACCAGAATTATTCTTAATAACCATAACCTGGAAACAACCTAGATGCCTCTCACCCAAAAATGGATAAAGAAAATGTGGTACATTTACACAATGAAATGGTACTTAGCAGTAAAAAACAGGGGCATCTTGAAATTTTCAGGCAAATAAAAGGAATTAGAAAAAAGCATCCTAGGTGACATAACTCAGACCCAGAATGACAAATATAGTATGTACTTCTAGGCAGAGGCAGCTCATTCATTCCCAGCCACCCAGACCTGAAATAATATCAAAGAAACTACATTAATTATAGCACTTCTTGGTCAATATCTTTAGTGTATGCCTAGCTAGCTCTACTACCATTTAAATTAACCCATTTTTGTTAATCTGTATATCACCACGTGGTTGTGGTCTAATGAAGGTTCTCTCTGATATCTGATGTCTGTCTCCTGTGGCAGCTATATGGCTTCTCCACAACTATGCCTAGTCCTCTCCTCCTCTACTTAAAATTTCTCTGCCTTGCCCTATTCAGTACTGCAGTAGGCCCAAAGCAATGGTATTCATAGCATTCAGAGGGGAATTCCACATTGCCTCCCCGTTTCTGTCTAAATAAAAAGGAGGGTTTTAATTTTAAAATAGCAAGATTACAGACAACAAAACAGGAATCAAGCAAGAACTACATTTCCAATATTTACAATCTCCTTTATCTTTTATTATAAATAAGGAAAACTATAAGTATCTATTCTTCAGCTCCATCAAAGACTCCAGAATGATATAATATTACCTAAGTTAACAGAAAGTGCATAGTATCAAATTCCAAAACTCTAGATTTGACAAAGATATCTTACTACCTGGACTGTCACTCAAAGTTCTGTAACACTGTGGCATCCAATCTTCAGCCTAACAGGCCCATAGTATCCAGCAGACACTTCCATGAAGCAGAAAATTTCAAAAGAAGTTCTGCCTATACTGGCAGTTAATCAGTCACTTTCTTCTGTGTCCTGAAGAGTACCTGGCAGACTCTTTCATGAAAGCAGAATCCCCAAAGGGCCATCTCAGTTTTAGGTTAGTTCAGTAGTCATTTTACTGTGGGTCCTGCATTTCCCATTCATATAGCATAACATTAAGCATTCCAGGAAAGAGCAGTTACTTGCCTAAATGGCTGACCAGCTCTTTAAGGAGCCTCTTTAATGCCTCTTGTAGTAGATTGGTGCTGCCAGAAGTGGGTGTGTCTCATTGCCATGAAATGTTATATGTTCTTAAAACATTTCAAATGCTATATTCTGTAAGTTTTTGAAAGGTTTGAAGAATACTGAGCCATCAGAAATATATCTCTGTACATCTAAAAAACTAAACTAACATGACTACAAGCTTGACCATTTAACCAGTGGTATTCACAGCAAACAGAAGGGAATCCCACATCATGTAATCACGCATAAGTGATTATTATATGTAAAGAAAAAATTCCTAGGTTACAATCCACAACTTCTAGAAAGCTAGGAAATAAGGAGAACCTTAAGAAAGACAAGCATGGATGTCCCTGAAAAAGCAGAATAGATAAGATCTCCTAAATAATAGGTAGGTGTGAGGAAACATGAGGAAACAGGATGGTAGAGGTGGGGAGGGAAGAGAGGAAGAAGAAAAGAGGTATTTTGATAGAGGAAGCCACTATGGGGTTAGAGAAAAATCTGGTGCTAGGAAAGCTTCCAGTAATCCTCAAAGATGGCCCAGCTAAGACTCCTAGCAAGAGTTAATAGGCTGTCTGAACTGGCCTTTCCAAGAAAACAGATTGATGACCACCCTACTGATCATCACAGAATCCAGTAACTGATGGAACCAAATATAGAGAACCATAGATAAGTCCTACACTGAGCTCCTGGAGTCCATTTGAAGAGAGGGAGGAGGGGTTTAATGAGTAAGAAAGTTCAAGATAATGGTGGGGGTGATGTAGGTGTGTCTTCTGTTTTGTGTTGATTTCATTAGTTAATAAAGAAACTGTCTTGGCCTTTTGATAGGCCAGTCCTTAGGTGGGTGGAGTAGAAAGAACAGAATTCTGGGAGGAAGAAGGCAGAGAGGCAGTTGCCATGAACTCCACCCCAAGATGGACGTAGGTTAGAATCTTCCTAGTAAGACACTTCTTTGTGGTGCTACACAAATTAATAGAAATGGGTTAATCAAGATGTGAGAGCTAGCCAGTAAGAGGCTAGAGCTAATGGGCAAGAAGTATTTAAATGTATACATTTTGTGTGTTGTTATTTCAGGTGTAAAGCTAGTTGTGCGGGAGCCAGGCGGGATGAAAAGCAGGATTGTTTGCCCCATCACTACAGTGGGAAAACCCACTGAGAAGGCTGACCCAATCTAATGGGAACTCACTGACTCTGCACTGACAGGGAATCTGCATAGGAACAAACTAAGTCCTCAGAATGTGAGTGACAGTTCTGTGGCTTGTGCAGCCTGTCTGGCCACTGGTAGAGGTCCAGGATTATCTCCAGTGCATGAAATAACATTTTGGAGCCCATTTATTAAGGAGGGATACATTGTTCACCCTTGATAGAGGTGGGAGGCCTTACCTATTCTGAGGAGTGAATGGGGGATTGAGTGAGGAGAATGGGAGGGGTAGAAAGGTGAGGGGATGTGGAAAACTATGGTTGGAATGAAAATGAAAAAAAATTTAAATAAATAATTACAAATACTAAATATAAATAAAAGTCTGTTAGAGCTGTATATTAAGTTTTTTTAAAAAAATAGACAATAATCTAATTGAGAGAATCTTTTTGAAAGACAAGACCAAAATTATAATAATCAATAGCCAGATTACACAATTGCCTCAAAAATTAAGGCAAAGAAAGAAAAGTAAGTACAAAGAAAATTTTAAGCAAATAAGGCAGTAATAGGGGCCACACACAGAGAAAAAGACATAAAAACAAACTGTATATATTTTATTAAAATTTTTTCTTGTATATTTGAAACCAGGAACTCAAACTATAGTAATAAAATAAAACAAGTTCAGACTTATGAAATTGTCATTTTCTAGAAGACTAGTCCATTGATTTATAGCAAAATTCTTGTAAGTAGTAGATATATAGAATGGACTAACACAAATGTACAACATGTAACTTGAAGAAATAAATAATGAGTAATAGGGCAGTTTAGAATGTGCCACAAACTTTTCCTATTTAAGCAATGATGATTTTTTTCAAAAGTAAAGAAATGGCTACAAAAGGAGTTACTTTAAAAACATTTCATATATAAGTTCATAAGTTTAATTTGTGAAAAACCTCTTTATCTAGTAAGCTATCTCAAGAGCCTCTTGTGATTGGAATTAAATAAGTATTGCTGTTTATTCTTGTTAATGTGAGTTTTTCTATCTTATAGTATTTTTTCAGTTTAAAAAACTGTTGCTAGAAATTCATCAGTATGGCTATAGGAACTGGCCTTTTCAGGCTCCCTCTCCTCAGCTGCCCAAGGAACTAACTGGGGGCGTCTCCCTGGAAACCTGGGAACCCCTCTAGGGTCAGTCTCTTGACAACCACTCAGGTAGCTCCTTAAATCAGATATATGCTTCCCTGCTCTCATATCCACCCTTCCTATATCCCAAGCACCCCATTCCTCTCGAGCTCCCCCCGCTCTCACCCTTCACACTTTTCTCTCCCCATCTTCCCTTGGCCCAGTCTTGCCAACCCTCAAGTTCCCAATTTTGCCTGGCGATCGTGTCTACTTCCAATATCCAGGAGGATTACTATATCTTTTTTGGGAGTTCACCTTCTTAATTATCTTCTCAAGGAATCCCAACTTATAGGCTCGATGTCCTTTAATCATGGCTAGAAAACCGAATATGAGTGAGTACATCCCATGTTCATCTTTATGGGTCTGGGTTACCTCACTCAGAATAGTGTTTTCTATTTCCATCCATTTGCCTGCAAAATTCAAGATGTCATTGTTTTTTACAACCGCTGAGTAGTATTCTAGCATGGTATATATTCCACAGTTTCTTCATCCATTCTTCCACTGAAGGGGCAATCTAGGCTGTCTCCAGGAATCTGGCTATTACAAATAATGCTGCTATGAACATAGATGAGCATATGCTTTTGTTGTATGATTGGGCATCTCTTGGGTAGATTCCCAATAGTGGAATTGCTGGGTCCTGGGGTAGGTTGATCCGAATTTCCTGAGAAACCGCCACACTGCTTTCCAAAGTGGTTGCACAAGTTTGCATTCCCACCAGCAATGGATGAGTGTGCCCCTTACCCCACAACCTCTCCAGCAAAGGTTATTATTGGTGTTTTGGATTTTAGCCAATCTGACAGGTGTAAGATGATATCTCAAAGTTGTTTTGATTTGCATTTCCCTGATAGCTAGGGAGGTTGAGCATGACCTTAAGTGTCTTTTGGCCATTCGAACTTCTTCTGTTGAGAATTCTCTGTTCAGGGAACCTCCACCTGACGATAGATGAAGAAAATGACAGAGCCCCACCTTGGAGCACCGGACTGAGCTCCCAAGGTCCTGATGAGGAGCAGAAGGAGAGAGAACATGAGAAAGAAAGTCAGGACCGTGAGGGAACCTCCAGCTGGCGACAGATGGGGAAGGTGACTGAGCCCCACATTGGAGCACTGGACTGAGCTCCCAAGGTCCCGATGAGGAGCAGAAGGAGCGAGAACATGAGGGAGAAAGTCAGGAACGAGAGGGGTGCGTTCACTCATGGAGACGGTGGGACAGAACTAATGGGAGATCACCAACTCCAGTTGGAATGGGACTGATGGATCATGCGACCAAACCTGTCTCTCTGAGTGTGGCCAACAGCGGGGGCTGACTGAGAAGCAAAGGACAATGGCTCTGGGCTCTGATTGTTCTTCATGGACGGGCTCTGTGGGAGCCTTCTCAGCTTGGTCGATCACCTTCCTGGACCTGGGGGGGAGTTGGGAGGACCTTGGTCTTAGCATAGAGTGGGGAACCCTGATGGCTCCTTGGCCTTGAGAGGGAGGGAGGGGGAGGTATGGGTGGAGGGGAGGGGAGGGAAGGGGGAGAAGGAGGGGAGAGGAAAGGGGAGAAGGAGGGGAGGGGAGGGGGGAGGAGGAGGGAAGGAGATGGAAATTTTTAAATATTAAAAAAAAATAAACCATGAGAAAAAAAAAACTGTTGCTATGTTAGTGTATAGAAAAGAGGTATATATATATATATATATATATATATATATATATATATATATATATATATATATACCATCCATTCATCTATCTATCATCTATCTATCTATCTATCTATCTATGCAATAACAATTAAGTCAAAAGAGGTCATGTATTTGAAGGAAAGTATAGAGGAATATGGGCATTTAGAGGAAGGAGGAGAAAGAAAGGATGATGTCATTAAATTATAATATCAAAAATGAAGCTGGGTGGTGTTGGTCCAAAACTTTAATCCAGCACTAAATAGGAAGAGACAGGTTGAACTCCATGAATTTGAGACCAGCCTAGTCTACAGATCCAGTTCCAGGACAGAAATGGTTTCACAGAGAAATCGTGTTTTAGGAAACAAAAACAAAATAAATAAACCAGAAAACAAACACATAAACAAAAAGAACAAAACAAAAGGAAAAAGATAGATGTAATGTGGATAAATAATTATCTCCAAGTATTCATTTGCTCTTTACCACCTATTTGGGGCATCTAAAATTTATTATTGAATGTAAATTCAACAAGCAATGAGTTTTATATCACAATTTAATCTACTCATCCGGGGTACTTTTAACACAATTCCTCTCTATCACCTCTTATGTTCTTCCTTTTCTGTCCTTCTGGGTACCTTTCTCTTTTCCAATTTTAATGTTCCTTTGGTCATGTTATTCTATATAAAATATCATTTTATAAGGAGAGTTCTTTATGACATTTAATCACCAGTACTACTGTTACTATTTTGATCACATATATCACGACATTCAAACCATGCATTATTGCCATTTAGGTACCATGAAGTAGTAGGTCCCTTTTTTTACCCCAAAAGTTTGTTATCAGAGAAAGAACATTCAGATCAGTTCCAACTCAATGGCTCTGGCATCTGTGTCTTTAGTGAATGGTGCTTTATCCTCAAGCAATTGAGTTCCTCTTCTGATTTCCATGGACTTGTTCCCAAACATATATACTTTCCCAAACATAATGACAGTAATAATCTTCAAAAAATGGCATTGCTTGATGACTAAATGTATCATGTTTTATGTATTTAATAGTCATCTATATTTCTTCTTTGAAAAAGTCTACTCTGTTATTTGACAACTTATTTTTATTGCATCTTTTTTCTTTGTATTAATTTTTTTAGTTCTTTATATAGTATGAATAGTACACCCTTAATGGGTGAACAGTTGTCAGCTTTTTCTCTCATTCCATAACTATTTACTCTACTAGTTGTTGACTTTCATTTGTAGAAGCCTTTTAATTTCTCGCAATCCCAATTATCAAATATTTTCTGGGTAGTGAAGTATTAATCAAAAAAGTTTTTGTGCATGCCTATATTTAAAGTGTTACCATAATGTTTGCCTCTTCTTCAATAATTTCAAAGTTTCAGGTAATAGGAAAAATAACTGTTAAAATAGTAAATACTTAGTTTTCTGTGTACATGTGTTTATTGTAAGTCTTTGATCCATTTTGAATTTTATTGTGTAAAGACTACAGATAACTGAGATTTGTTTTTCTGAATTTACTAAAGAGATTACCCTATCCTCCACAGTTTATTCTTGACATGTTGCAAAAAGCCATATATCTTAGCTTTGTAAGTTTATTTCTAAGCTACAAATTTCTTAACATTATTATTTTGTGCCTGTCACATGCTGTTTATAACTAAGTTTTTGTTGTATGTTTTGAAGTCAAGTGTTGGTTATGAGACATCTGACATCACTTCCTTGGCTCAAGATTCCTTTGACTTTTTAAAAATTAACTGGTACTTATTTAATAATTTTATGATCATGTTCTTCTACTTCTGAAATGAATGGCAGCAGAATTTTTAGAAGTGTTAAGTTGAATGTTTAGGAATGTGGTAAATACATATCAAACTTACTTAGCCTGAAGGTACAGTCTTGCAATTCCAGCTCCTTGGGAGGTTATGGTGGGAAAACTGCAGTCAAATTTAACCTGAGCCACTTTGAAGATCTCACTTCAAGGTTTTAATATATGAAAATAGCAGGAATATATTGGGAATATATAGATTAGTGTCAGGGAGACTCCCTAGCATACGTGAGACCTTTAATTTAACCCTTAGTTCTAAACAATCAAACAAAACAAATAAATAAACAAGTAAAACAAAACAAGAAAAAAACACAAAACAATAGTCCTTGGGGATCCCTAGCCTCCAAATTTTCTTGAGTTGAATATGAGAGCTCATAATAAAGAAAAAATGTTCCCTTAATTTTATAAATATTTTGTAGATATGAGTTAATATTTTAAGTTATGTTATGACAACTTACAAGTTGAAAGATGATTCACATGAGTCAGTGAGATGCCATAGCAGTTAATTTCACTTGTTGCCAAGCCAGATGACCTGAGTTAATCTTAGGGATCCACAAGATGGAGGGGTAGAAACCACTCACTCAGCTGTGTTCTGATCTCCACACATGTGCTGTTGCATATATGGACATGCCTACACTCATGACACATGTACCCACTTTAATAAATGTAATAATTATTTCAAAAAGAGAGAAAACATATTTGTAGTTACACAGTATCCATTTAGACAATTATCTCCACTTCTGGAAATGCCACCAGAGAAAAATTTTTTCGTTCTCACTTTGTGATCCTTTATGATCAGCCACTACCATACATATGGATCAGGCAAATACTTCATTTTAGATTGCACAATTTGTCCTTTTTTCAAATTCACTTCATTATATATAATTAAAGTTAAAACTGTTGTTTTGACAGATACACCTATAATGAAACTACATATTAGTACTTTATATGGAAATTGTGTTGCTAAAATCATTTAAAATATTCTTTCAACATTTTATCACCTAATTCTATGTCATTAAATATAGTTTTCATTTCATACATTTCAAAAAACTAAATAATTTTACCTCTGCTTTCAGTTTTATACAGATATAATACTATATAAGTATTTTTATAAACAAAATAATTATAGACTCCAAATATGCTCATTATTTTTTATATAATAAATCTGTTATTATAGTTGTTTCTCCAAAGTTTATTTATTAACTATACTCTTATATTTTTGTTATATTGTAATAACTTTCAAATCCTTACATATAACCCTTCACATTTTCCTTCAGATCTACAACTTCTTTTCCATTAAATGCTACTGCATTCATAAACATACATGCACATATATATTTCTATAGAAATTTATAACTCAAATTTGATCTTTATAATCTGTATAATGCTACTTGTATGAATATCTTCTGAATTTTGGTTACTGTACAACCCATTGGTGTGTTCTTTCACCAGATGGTGTTCACCTTGTTCACACCCAGAAACACTCAGTTGTCTATAGTTTTTGTGTGTGTGGGGCGAGGTCTCAAAGGCTTTTGTGTCCACTTTGGCCTCTTTTATTCTAGGCTTTGTTCTGCTTACCTATGGGCAGTAATGGTGGTGAGACTTTAAAGATGTAGTTTTTGTGTTATTAAGAGACACAATTACATCTCAAAGTGCCTGATTCTCTTACTTTTTATAATACTTCTGCCCTTTCTTTTGTAATGTTGCTCAAGCTTTAGACCTGAAATTGCTTTATAAAGGTATCTTTTGGGTCTGGGCTCTTGATTTTTCTGTGAAATGTTTGGCACCGCCCATATAGCATGACTGATAAGCAATAGAAGGTACCCCTGCTCTTCTTTACAATAGCAACATGAAAGTTGTGAAAAATCAAAACAAAGCTTTTTATCCATCCTTAACTAAACAAAGGGAATTACCCAATGCAATTGTGAAAGAAGAGTTTTTACACATGATTAACTTATGGAAACCATCCAGAAAGACTCTGCCAAAACCACAACTCATATAAAAGCCACCACAGACTCTTAAATGAAATACTTCTCTAGGGACACATGCACAAAAACTTTTAGTTCCACTTTAGACTGAGGTGGTCCTATAATTAAGCCCTTAGTCAGAGTTAATGTTTCAAAACTCTGATGGATCTACCTCAGTTTCATCTTTTATATAACTTTCCTTCATACTGTAGGCACCTTGGTTGGTAGAGTGGTTGTGCTAGCACGCATGAATCCCTGAGTTTAATCACCACCACTGCAGGAACCAGAGTGAATGTGGAGACGAAATCAGAATTTTAGAACTTGAGAAGCAGAGACAGAAGGATAAAAATTTTAAGGTCATCTCATCTGTATGTTGAGTTTTCAGGCCATCCTAGGCTACATTAGAGCCTGTACAAAACAAAACAAAAGTATAAGCAAAACATCCACCAAATGAAACCAAGCTGTAGCACTCCAAATCAACCAAACAACAGAAACAAAAGCAATTTATCCAGACTTCAATTCTTTGAATGTGCCCAGAATTCACTGTGAAACATCAATGCTATTTATACTATTATTTCCTAATAAATATTGGTGTTCTTTGATGAGTCCTTTTTTATTTATACTGATATATCTAATGTTACATTATGGTAATGCAGCAATTGAAGAATAAAACTAGCTAATATGTGTTGTTTTTCATGGCACCCTTTGCTGAAGGCCTCAGGTTAAAAATAGACAAATTTAGAGCACAGCATTATTCAGTCCATTTCACATAGGCAACACATATTAGAAGGCATTCCATGTATCTTTTGCTATCAAGAGTGCTTCTCATTCATACTTTAATTCTTTAGAATTATTATTTTCCAATTATTGAAAATTATAAACCTTTTATTCTGCAATTTATTTTTTCCTCCTATTTTCTATTTATGGTTGCATTTCTACCATTGTTAATTCAGCATTGGAAAAGCATGCATCTTAGTGAAAGTATACATTATTATTTTTCTGTGTGTTTGTGTGTGTTCTGAGTGTAATTTTGTATGTGTGTTTTTGTCTGTATGCATTTTTGTTTGTGTGTCATTCTGTGTGTGTTTCTTACTTGTGTTTGTTTTTCCTAATTTATTATTGTAGTTGAATAAATAGTAAATTAATTCTGCATCACCTGGAATAAGTTCAGTGGTTTCAAAATGTGAAACACTTTCTGCATACTGAGAGCCAGTAATCATATTAAGAGATTCAGGAAAATCTGATAATGCTGTAAGAATGGCATACAGCTCTGACTTTTTAACTAAATAAAGAGATTTTAGCCACTTTAATTTCTCCTGATTTCAGTGTGCATTTCCTGATTTCTTTTCATCAGTATACAATGTAGGAACTTCAGGAATTGGAGTCAGGGGTTAGCACAGGTGCACGATCTTTGCTCTTTCCCATCTTATTTCTGTCAGCTTGTTTTCTCTTTAGAGCAAGATCACGCTGTCACTGAGTCAGGACATCTTTATGTTTCCACCAGGTGGTTGGGCACCCTTGGGCGGGGGTCACTATCTTTTCTAGGAACATAAAGCTAGTCTGGGGTTTTGATTTTAAAACACTCTGCTAGGAAATTCCTTCTCATTCCATTAAGAATAATGAATGAGGGTCCTACAATACCTGGAGTTGACACTGGCAGCACAGACCAGGCAGTCATGTTTTAAAATGACTGTGGCTTTTTGTCTGCTATGGCTCAATCAGGAAAAACACTTTTTTTTCATCTTTTTTATTGATTTTTATTTTTTTTTTGGTTTTTTTTCCCAATTTATTTATTTTTTATTAAAAATTACCATCTCCTCCCCTCCTCCCTCCCCCTTCCCTCCCCTCCCCTCCACCCATACCCCCACTCCCTCCCTCTCCAGGCCAAAGAGCCACCAGGGTTCCCTACACTATGTTGAGTCCAAGGTCCTCCCAACTCCCTCCAGGTCCCGGAAGGTGAGCAACCAACTGACAAGGCTCACACAGAGCCCGTACATGTCGTAGAGACCAAGCCCATCGCCATTGTCCTTGGCTCCTTGGTCAGCCTCCACCATCAGCAACTTTCCAAGTTGCGATTTTGTCGCATGTTCCATCAGTCCCATTCCAAGTGGACTTGGTGGTCTCCCATTAGTTCTGTCCTGCCGTCTCAGTGGGTGAACGCATCCCTCATGGTTCTGACTTTCTTTCTCATGATCTCTCTCCTTCTGCTCCTCATCAGAACTTTGGGAGCTCAGTCCGGTGCTCCTATGTGGGGCTCTGTCATTTTCTCCATCCAATGCCAGGTGAAGGTTCTATGGTGATATGCAAGATATTCATGAGTATGGCAATAGGATCTGGACATTTCTGGCACCATCTCCTCAGCTGCCCAAGGACCTAGCTGGGGGCGTCCTCTGGACACCTGGGAACCCCTCTAGAGTCAAGTCTCTGCCAACCCTAGAATGTCTCCCTTAAGTAAGATATATAATTCCTTGTTCCCATATCCACCCTTCCTATATCCCAACCATCCTATTCCCCCAAGCTCTTCCCATCCTCCACTTCACACTTTTCTCGCCCCATCCCCCCTCCCCCCATCCCACCCCACCCATATGTTCCCATTTTTTGTCCGGCAATCTTGTCTACTTCCAGTATCCAGGAGGATAACTATATGTTTTTCTTTGGGTTCACCTTCTTATATAGCTTCTCTAGGATTTTTACGAATTATAGGCTCAATGTCCTTTATTTATGGCTAGAAACCAATTATGAGTGAGTACATCCCATGTTCATCTTTTTGGGCCTGGGTTACCTCACTCAGGATGGTGTTTTCTATTTCCATCCATTTGCATGCAAAATTCAAGATGTCATTGTTTTTTGCCGCCGAGTAGTACTCTAATATGTATATATTCCACACTTTCTTCATCCATTCTTCCACTGAAGTGCATCTAGGTTGTTTCTAGTTTCTGGTTATTACAAATAATGCTGCTATAAACATAGTTGAACAGATGCTTTTGTAATATGATTTGGCATCTCTTGGGTAAATTCCCAAGAGTGGGATTGCTGGGTCCTGGGGTAGATGGATCCCAAATTTCCTGAGAAACCTCCACACTGCTTTCCAAAGTGGTTGCACAAGTTTGCATTCCCACCAGCAATGGATGAGTGTACCCCTTACTCCACATCCTCTCCAGCAAAGGCTATCATTGGTGTTTTTGATTTTAGCCATTCTGACAGGTGTAAGATGGTATCTCAATGTTGTTTTGATTTGCATTTCCCTGATTGCTAAGGAGGTTGAGCATGCCCTTAAGTGTCTTTTGGCCATTCGAACTTCTTCTGTTGAGAATTCTCTGTTCAGTTCAGTGCCCCATTTTTTAATTGGGTTCATTAGCATTTTAAAGTCTAGTCTCTTGAGTTCCTTATATATTTTGGAGATCAGACCTTTGTCTGTTGTGGGGTTGGTGAAGATCTTTTCCCAGTCAGTAGGCTGCCTTTTTGTCTTAGTGACAGTGTCCTTTGCTTTACAGAAGCTACTCAGCTTCAGGAGGTCCCATTTATTCAATGTTGCCCTTAATGTCTGTGCTGCTGGGGCTATACGTAGGAAGCGGTCTCCTGTGCCCCTTTATTTTTATTTATTTTTTTCTCATGGTTTATTTTTTTTATTTAAAAATTTCCATCTCCTCCCCTCCTTCTCCCCCTTCACTCCCCTCCCCTCAACCCATACCCCCCTTCACTCTCCAGGCCAAGGAGCCATCAGGGTTCCCTACTCTATGTTAAGTCCAAGGTCCTCCCAACTCCCACCAGGTCCAGGAAGGTGATAAACCAAGCTGACAAAGCTCCCACAGAGCCCGTCCATGCAGAAGAATCAAAGCCCAGCGCCATTATCCTTGGCTTCTCAGTCAGCCTCCACCTTTGGCCACATTCAGAGAGTCCGGTTTGTTCCATCAGTCCCATTCCAACTGGACTTGGTGATCTCCCATTAGTTCTGTCCCACCGTCTCCATGGGTGAACGCACCCCTCACGGTCCTGAATTTCTTTCTCATGTTCCTCCCTCCTTCTGCTCCTTATCAGGACCTTGGGAGCTCAGTCCGGTGCTCCAATGTGGGGCTCCAGAAATGTACAGATCCTATTGCCATACTCATGAATATCTTGCATATCACCATAGAACCTTCACCTGGCACTGGATGGAGAAAACGACAGAGTCCCACATAGGAGCACCGGACTAAGATCCCAAGGTCCCGATGAGGAGCCAAAGGAGGGAGATCATGAGCAAGGAAGTCAGGACCGTGAAGAATGCGTTTACCCATTGAGACGGTGGGACAGATCTAACGGGAGACCACCAAGTCCAGTTGGAATGGGACTGATGGAACAGGGGACCAAACCGAACTCTCTGAATGTGGCTGACGGCGGAGGAGGATTGAGAAACCAAGGACAACGGCAATGAACATGACCTCTACAGTATGGACGGGCTCACTGTGAGCCTTAACCTCCACCTGGCGATGGATGAAGGAAAATCTCTTAATGGAGCTGCGGTGCTCTGCCAGCAAACAGCAAGAAGCTGTGTTAAAAACTGTACTTTTGTTTTGTTTTGTTTTTTGGTCAGAATTCCTTTTCAAGCTTTTTGGGTTTTATGGAGATTTAGCTAGCACACGTTGGAGCACCATCCCTGAGTCTCTGGGATGAAGCTGACTTGATCATGGTGGATGATATTTCGATGTGTTCTTGTATTATGCTTGCCAGTATTTGGGTATTTTTGCATCTATGTTCATGAATGGGATTGAGCTGTAATTTTCTTTTGTTGGTTGAGTCTTTTTGTGGTTTTGTTAACAGGGTAATTGAAGCCTGATAAAAAAGTACTGACAAGCCGGGCGGTGGTGGCGCACGCCTTTAATCCCAGCACTCGGGAGGCAGAGGCAGGCGGATCTCTGAGTTCGAGGCCAGCCTGGTCTACAAGAGCTAGCTCCAGGACAGGCTCTAAAAAAAAAAGCTGCAGAGAAACCCTGTCTCGAAAAACCAAAAAAAGAAAAAAGAAAAAAAAAAAAAAAAAGGTACTGACAATGTTTTTTCTGTTTCTATTATGTGGAACACATTGAGTATAGGTATTAGCTCTTCTTGAAAATTCTGGTAGAATTCTGCAGTAAAACCATCTGACTCTTGACTTTTGTTTGGGTTGGGAGGCTTTTGATGAGAGCGTCTATTTCCTTACATTTTATAGATCTATTTAAATTATTCACCTCATCTTTATTTATTTATGGTATGGTATCACCCAGAAAATTGTTCATTTCTTTTTTTTTTTTCTCATGGTTTATTTTTTTTTTATATTTAAAAATTTCCATCTCCGTCCCTCCTCCTCCCCCCTCCCTCCCCTCCTTCTCCCCCTTCTCTCCCCTCCTTCTCCCCCTTCCCTCCCCTCCCCTCCACCCATACCTCCCCTCCCTCCCTCTCAAGGCCAAGGAGCCATCAGGGTTCCTCACTCTATGCTAAGACCAAGGTCCTCCCAACTCCCCCCAGGTCCAGGAAGGTGATCGACCAAGCTGAGAAGGCTCCCACAGAGCCCGTCCATGAAGAACAATCAGAGCCCAGAGCCATTGTCCTTTGCTTCTCAGTCAGCCCCCGCTGTTGGCCACACTCAGAGAGACGGGTTTGGTCGCATGATCCATCAGTCCCATTCCAACTGGAGTTGGTGATCTCCCATTAGTTCTGTCCCACCGTCTCCATGAGTGAACGCACCCCTCTTGTTCCTGACTTTCTCCCTCATGTTCTCGCTCCTTCTGCTCCTCATCGGGGCCTTGGGAGCTCAGTCCAGTGCTCCAATGTGGGGCTCAGTCACCTTCCCCATCTGTCGCCAGCTTCCTATAGCCATACTGATGAATTTCTTGCATATCACCATAGAACCTCCACCTGACGATAGATGAAGAAAATGACAGAGCCCCACCTTGGAGCACCGGACTGAGCTCCCAAGGTCCTGATGAGGAGCAGAAGGAGAGAGAACATGAGAAAGAAAGTCAGGACCGTGAGGGAACCTCCAGCTGTTCATTTCTTTTATGTTTTCAATTTCATGGAGTACAGGTTTTTGTAGTATGAACTAATAATTCTCTGGATTTTTCTCAGTGTCTGTTATTATGTCCACTCTTTCATTTCTGGTAGTGTCAATTTGAATGTTCTCTTTTCCTTTTAATTAGTTTGGATAAGAGTTTGTCTATCTTGTCGAATTTCTCAAAAACAAGCTCTTTGCCACATGGATTCTTTGACTTGTTTTCCTTGTTTATATTTCATTGATTACAGCCCTCAATTTGATTATTTCCTATCTTCTACTCCTCCTGGGTAATTTTTTCTTCTTTTTCTTCTAGAGCTTTCAGGTGTGCTGTTAAGCAACTATTGTGAGCATTCTCCACTTTCTTTTTTATTGATTTTATTGACCTATATATTTTCTCTGCTCCTTCCCATTTATTTTCGCTCCCCTTAACTCCTCTCCCATGGTCCTCATGTTCCCAATTTCCTCAGGAGAGTTTGTATTTTTCTACTTCTCATTACATCCATGTATGTCTCCTCTTAGGGTCCTCATTTTTGTCTAAGTTCTACTGTATTGTGATTTGTAGGTTTGGATTTTTTTGCCTTATTTTTAAAAACCAGCTATGAGAGAGTACATATTATAATTGTTTTCTGGGTCTGGGTTACCATCAATCAATATGATGTTTTCTAGTTCCATTCATTTGCCTGCAAATTTCAAGATGTCATTATTTCTTTCTGCTGTGTAGTACTCCATTGTTTAAATGTACTGCATTTTCCCTACCCATTCTTTAGTCCAGAGGCATTTAAGTTCTTTCCAGGTTTTTGCTATTACAAACAATGTTGCCCTGAAAATAGTTAATAACATGTCCAGTACTCAATTTCACATGGAAAATCAAAAACCCAGGATAACCAAAACAATCCTGTAGAACACAAAAGCTTCTGGAGTCTTCACAATCCCTGATTTTAAACTGTACTATGGAGCTACAATGCTAAAAACAGCCTGGTATTTGCATAAATTCAGACAGGAGGACCAATGGAAGCTAATTGAAAACTTATATCATTCCACAACACCTATAAACACCTGATTTTTCACAAAGAATATTAAATGGAGAAAAGAAGCATATTTAACAAATAGTGCTGGCATAAATGGTACCAAACATGTAGAACAATGAAAATGATTCATATCTACCACCATGCACAAACCTCAAGTCCAAATGGATCAAAGACCTCAACATAAATCCAGCCACACTTAACCTCATAGAAGAAAAATTGGGAAGTACATTTGAATGCATTGACACAGGAGACCATTTCCTAATATAGACCCATTAACACAAACACTAAGAGAAACAATTAATAGAATAGGACCTCCTGAAAATGAAAAGCGTCTGTAAAGCAATGGACATCGTCAACAAGACAAAGCAGCAGCATTCAGAATATGAAGAGGTCTTTACCAACCCCACATCAGACAGAGGTCTAATCTCCAAAGTATACAACAAACTCAAGAAATTTGTCATCAAAAGATCAAATGATAAAATAAAAAAATGGAGTACAGACCTAAACAGAGAACTCCCAACAGAGGATTATAAAATGCCTGAAAACACTTAAGGAAATGTTCAACATCCTAGTCATCAGAGAAATGCAAATGAAAACAACTCTGAAATTCCATCTTACACCCATAAAAATGGCCAAGAACAAAACACTGATCACAATTTATGCTGGAGTGGTTGTGGGGCAAGGGAACATTCCAGTATTTCTGGTGGGAGTGCAAGCATTTCAGCCCCTTTGGATATTAGTATAGAATTTTCCTCAAAAAAAATAGGAAACAAACTTCCTCAAGAACCAGAAATAGCACTTTTAGTTATATATCCAAAAAATACTCAATCGTTCTGCTTTCCATATGTAGGCACTTAGTGCTATAAACTTTCCTCTTAGCACTGCTTTCTACCACTTGGCAACAAGCCAGAGAAGTTACAAGGAATGTTCTACTCAGACGTTATACAAAGAAATTTCCACTACCTGCAGAAAAGAATCCACAGGGTGCTCAAAGAAATGATATATGTCCAATAGATGTGTTCTGTTTTGTACAGTAAAGAAATTTAAATAATGTACACTACACTACTTATATCTATTCAATATTTCAATGGAAAACTGTTTTGAGTTTAGATAATGCTGATTTGGTAATCACACATTTGCTGAAAGTTATGGCCATTATGACATACCTGTACAAATTAAGAGTGACAATGTTCCAGCATATGTCTCTAAGAAATTAAATAGTTTGTTGCTTCTAAAAATGTAAAGCATATTAGAGGAATACCACACAATCCTATAGAGCTAGCAGTTACAGAAAGTTCAAATTGAACTCTAAAGTATATGGTAAATAAACAGAAAACCCAAAGTTAATAAAAGCATTATGCAATGTATTTCTGAGGGTCTTTATTACCCATTTCTGTTTATATTTCTATATTTATATTTATATTTCTGTGTTAATAAAAAGTTTCTGTGGGTAACATATTCAATTATAAAAATCTCTGTGGGCTGGGTATGAAAATAAACATTAAAGCAGTTGAGTATGCAGCCCTCTAAAATAATTATTAAAAGAACAACTAAATTATTAATAATATTAACATTAATACTATTTAGGATATTAAATTATTAAGATTATTCTTAATAACATAATAAGAATATTATTGATGAATAATACTGATATCTAAAAGCCACACATGTTCTTACCATTGGGTCATGACTTTGATCATCTAATTACAAACAAACAAAATAATATATTTTAAATTTTATTACTTCTGAGTCTTAGTAACACTATGTATTCTTTATTATTTCTTAGTCATAGTAATGAGTCTATGATTAGGAATGATTATATAACCTGGCGTAACTACAGAAAGTAGGACATAGGAAGAAATTCATGGCTGGCCTACTGTAAGCCTACGTAGCTATCAATTACCAGTGTGGTGCTGGATCCTAGAGAAGACACCTAATATTAACATACTCCAATTCAGTGTGATTTCTCTCTTTTTGTCTAGAGATATTTTAATCTTAGCTGCATCAAATAAGCTTCATTTGTGGCAGAAATAGAGTATTACATATACCAACCACTTGTCGAAATACAAAGAACAACACACCATGTGGTACTCAAAACATTTCCTACACCAAAAGTTCAGATTAAGTCAAGGAAGAGTGGGGCAAAAAGATTTAAGAACCAAATCTCTAGGACTCCTGCTATAAGTAATGTCTTCTATATATATATATATATATATATATATATATATATATATATATATATATATATATATCAAGGAATCTATAAGCATTAAATCCCAACAATAATGAAATCTAAAGAAGACAAATACAATGACTGGTGTGGACTAGAGACATCTCACAATCCCCACTCATAGGTGAAGAACATTTGCATGCATATTAACTCATGAATACGTAACACATACATATTAAACAACATATATTGAATTAAAAAATAAAGAACTAAGCCAATAAATTCCATGAGGACCTAAATTCAATTTTTACTACAAAATTCCTTGAGAAAGGTAAATGAGAATATATTACATACATTATGGCATAATAATCATTCAGTTTGGATTTAATCATTATTTTTCAAAATGAGTTCTGACTATGGATTCTTGTCCTTTTGCCTAAGAATAAGTGTATAATTCTTTTTTTTTTTTTTTGGATTTTCGAGACAGGGTTTCTCTGTAGCTTTGGAGCCTGTCCTGGAACTAAGCTCTTGTAGACCAGGCTGGTCTCGAACTCACAGAGATCGCCTGCCTCTGCCTCCCGAGTGCTGGGATTAAAGGCGTGCGCCACCGCCGCCCGGCTTTTTTTTTTTTTGTATAATTCTTCTATTAGCATGTTTATCTTTTCTTTTTAATGTAATATTGTGTAAAACTATGCTTGGATTCAAAATAATGTTATAATGAGTACACTGAATATTAATTTTAAACCATTCACATTAGATGCTACTTAGGTTACAAAGAGTAAATTGTGAAAATAAATAGTATTTTGTATATAATACATATTGCTTAGCATTTGTGACTATCATGTGTAGCATTAGGTTTGTTTGCACTTTTGTTCTGAACAGAATGTGTAGCATTAGCTATTATTAATATTAATATTATTATTAGCTTTATTAACCAGTGAGTAAAGACCATTTCCCTGAATTCTTCATAGAAACAAAACTCTAACTCAATTATGTGAAGATGAATTGTAATCTTATCTAGTCACTTAATAAATAATATTGCATAATTATATCACAATTTTAATACAGAAATAAAATATGAGCTGAGAAAAATTAAAATTGGCATGAATTTTTATTTACATACTATATCAATGATACAAAAGAAAAACGGACTGTCATGAAGCAACTTTTTTTGAATATTATATAATATTACCTTGATAATCTTTGTCTTTTATATGAAATGTATAGTTGTATATAGAATATAAATATTAATCAATATTGATGAATTTAAATGAAAATGGTAATTTCATAATTAAGCTAAAAGCTTGGTATCATGTTCCCTACGATATTCCTTGAATATTTTTTTAGTGGAACTGGCTATCATGACGTCAGAGGACATAAACCCAACTCACAAAGACAAGACTTTGCCTCATAAGTGAGGTCTGAGCTTAGGTATAATAACATGAAAGCAAAAGGGGACAATATGGGATAAGTGGTGTGAAAATGGGAAAGTGTGAATGGGAAGTGAATGAGAGAACTTAATAGAGGTATTTATTATGAAAAGATATGTAAATATATGACATTGTCATAATTTAATCCATTGTTTTATGCAATTAATATGTTAATATAAATAATTTAATTTTAAATGATACTCAATGAATTCATTAGTAGCTACTTGGTTTTCAATAACACTGGTCAAAATGATATATAAATTGTACTGTGTAATAAAGTATTAAGTGTTGTTTTTCTTTGAAAATATTTTACTTTAATTTCTTTTACCTCCTCATCAATTCTTACTAAAACAACTAGTATTTCTCTCTTTGATGCAATGGGATTTTGAAGTACAATTCCCATGGTAAATGACCTGAAGACTTAGGTCACCAACCACCAGTTGGTCACTAAATGCTGTTGTCAGGTTGTAGGTAGTTAGAGCATTGGTAAGAAGTATTAAACATGCAGTATCCAAGAGGAAGACACTTTCTAAAAGATAAAGTAATAGTGGAAATACTGTTTTCTAGTTTTGAGGGCACTTGGTAAGTAGACATCATTAGCACTCTGGCATTAGCAATAACTATCCTTGAACAGTTAATGCACAGCATCTCTGTAGCATGCAGATGCCCCATCTACAATACTATTTTTCTTTCAGTTATACTTATTGAGCATCCATTCATGCTTGTTTCCCAAAATTAATTTAGAAATTGTGCTGTATAATCCATTTCATTTCAGTCTTTGGAACAAACTGGGGGTCTGCGTAATAACTTGAAGATGTTGAAAATAGTCCTGTAAAAGACAGACAAGATGAAAGCAGGAAAAGGGCAAATACACTGATTCTAAGGACTTTACCACCTCACACACGGAGAGAAATTATGAACATGGTGGCTGTTAGGAGTTTCAAATAGTGGATAGGTATTATAAGACTCAGAAAATATTCATTCATGTGCTACCTTTGATTTTCTCATTTTGCTTGTTGTGTGTCTGAGCCTGGTCCTTCTGTCATAGTCTTAGTGGTAGGTCAGTTTGAACATAGCAACAAAATGAGCCTTTAAATTTTACTCTAATTTCTTCCATTGCAACCTATATAGTGTTAACTTGCTTTTTCTATTTTCTCTAATATTATCTTTTTTGGTCCATGTCTCTTCTCCCTCATTTCTTCTCCTTTAGCATCAGTCAAATAGCTGATCTGTGTTAAAATAACTAACAATGAACTGCTCCTACATTTGAGCTTTTTTTGTGGGTGATAAATCTGATATTGAGAAAACTCCTGTAGAGTGACATAGGAAAAAATAAGTTTTCTCTAATTTTAAATCATTATTATAATATTAAAGGCTAGTTTGGAAAAATCTGATATCAGTCTATTGAATTTAAAGATCTGTTCTTCCTGAATTTGTATTTTGTATTTACAAATCCACCTTTGGTTAATGTTGATACATGATTCTTTATATTGTTTAAAAAACACAATAATATAGAATTTAGGTAGGGAAAGCCACTTAGAATTCTACCTTTTATCCCTCAACATTACTGGTGTTATTTGGTGTTTCTTCTTAAAGAATGTTTAAGTTAAAAATGTTCACAAATAGTCATATTACTGTTTTATACTTTCTCTTGTTTTTAGGTAAGTATAGACTTCCCTGTGTAGATCTAGTGTGGTGACATTCAAAGTATCATAATATTTCATTGTATTATATATTGAAATTAGTAATTCATTATTTACACTTTTAAACAATAGTCTGTGAGTATATTTGTCACATATTTAATATTCACACTTGTAATAATTGCTACATTTAAAATCTACTAAATATCAATTTATAGTACATATGCAATGTACAAAATGAGATTTTTATTTAAAGCTTTATAAATGTTGAGTCTATTTTGCTGATCTATCATTTCTGCCTTTACAAATCTCTCCTTTTCTCCCCATACTGATTGGCAAAACAATAAGATTATGACTAGTGATGGATATATTGACCTATTTGACTTCTTAACTGTGTGTGTTGATTTCATTGTAAGTTTTCTAAACAAGTGGTACTATTTTTCCATTCAGACACCTTACTTGGCAACATGTTGACAATATTGTGAGTGTTTCTATTCTGAATAAATGATGGCTATATTTTTATACTTATGAGTACAATATCATCAGTGAGGAAATGTAAACACTTGAAAACTATAAACAAGGAAGATAAGAAATAAACCATTTTATGAAAACTCTGTTAGGACTTTCTTTTTTCAAACTGAAACAATGGGTTTTAATCATCCACACAGTAAAAACTACTGAATATATATTGTACTCCAGAATATCATATTTGAAATTTGAGATAGCATTTAATTCCTTGGAGTTTTGATTATAGGTCCTTTACAAAAGACATCTACTCCAGCAGAGCACAGTGTTCTAGTGTCCCTGTTCAGTCCTGCTCTATTTCATCTGTGTTTAAAATATAAATTCTCCACCTGTGTCCATATAGCAGGGGCTCCTAGCCTCACCTCTGCAGTGTTTCCCTTTGGTTATGGTACTTATGAGATATTTATAATGAACAGTGTGTCCAGCCTGACTGCTTCAAGTCGCTCTCAGCGTGTCATCTTTTATTTTAATTTATTGTTTTAATTTCATTCTTAGAGCATCTTAATGCAAGGAGCCAGGTATGAAGTGAGTGATGACGTGAAAATGACCGTAATAAAAAGACTGGAGGAGACCTTGCTCATGTCTGTAAAGTGGGGAATTCAGATGTAGGATAATCAATTACCCTCTTGCTTTGCAACATACTGATTCACTGAATCTTCATCTTACTGTTTCAGGTAAACTGGAGGCTGGTACTCTCAGGACACGCTGTTCCCTTCACTGAAATGAATATGTACCACTGCACTTGGCTTTTAAACAGGTGCTAAGTATCTGAACTTAGGTCCTCATGTTTGCACAGCAAGCACCTTACTCAGTGAGTCATCCCAGCAGCCTTTTTTTCTCTTTTATATGTAAATGTTCAGTTTGAAGTCAACTAATGTTTATGATAGAGAGCAAATATGGCTTGCAAGTTTTATTTGTTACATTATGGTATGAATAATTAATCAACTCTCTAACAGCATATATTTCTCCAATGTGCTATAACAGGTTACTTGATGTCCCTTCTATTTTTGCATATGGCCATTTGCAAGTATTAATTATAATAAAGCTACTGCTTATTAAACTTCAGAAACTTATTATTGGTTTTAGAAAAAATTTCTAAACATAGATTCAAAATTATGTGTGGCCTGTTCTCCATTCTGACCTCCATCACTCTTCTCGCCTATTCGTCTTCCTGTCTTGTATTCTTTGTGTGACCCAGTTCCAAAGACTGACAATCTCTCATTCTCTTGAGTAGTAACAAGGCTATTATCAATGAGTGACAACCACTATAAGTCACATACCTGGGGTACTACACTGTTGTCTTTCTTAAATGTGTTGTCAGTACATGTTGCAATGTATTTAGATCCTCATGAACTAACAATTCATTTATCACATGATATTGACTGAGTTCTTGGCTTAGGTAAATAACTACAGATTATTAGTTGAACAGATAAATGAGTTAAGGAAATTTTCAAATTACTTTCTAATGACTATAAAAATTCTTTGGTTTTAATTCATTCAGAAATATTCTTAATTGTTTTTTAACTATTTATTTATAATAAATTCTTTTTAAAATTCCTTTGTATTCAGTCCCTTAGGTAAAAGAAAAAAAAAAGAAAAAAAAAGAAAGAAAAGTAAATGTTTAATACAAATTACACAGAGTTGTCTGAGTTTGTGTTTCTGGGACTTTCAACATCTAGACCAATACAGCATTTCTTCCTTGCCTTCTCTATGGTGTTTTATGTAGCCATTGTGCTGGGAAACACCCTTGTTGTGCTTACAGTGGCCTTTGACCCACATTTACATTTCCCTATGTACTTTCTTTTGGGAAACCTCTCATTTATTGATTTATGTCTTTCCACCTTAACTGTACCAAAAATGATTTCTGACCTCTCCTCTGGGCACAACACCATCTCATTTCAGGGCTGTGTCTTCCAGATATTTGTCCTTCATGTCCTGGGGGGGTCTGAGATGGTGTTGCTGATAGCCATGGCCTGGGACAGATATGTGGCCATATGCAAGCCCCTCCACTACCTGATCATCATGAGCCCACAGATGTGCCTTTTGCTCTTGTTTGGTGCTTGGGTTATTGGGTTACTGCATTCTGTTGCCCAATTAGCTTTCGTTGTTCATTTGAATTTTTGTGGTCCTAATAATATAGACAGCTTTTACTGTGATCTTCCTCAGTTCATCAAATTGGCATGCGCAGAGCCCCACAAAATGCAGTTCATGGTTACTGCCAACAGTGGGTTTATTTCTGTAGGAACCTTCTTCTTATTGATTATTTCCTACATTGTTATCCTTTTCACTGTAAGAAAACATTCATCAGGCAACTTGTCCAAGGCCCTCTCTACTCTTTCTGCTCACATCTCTGTGGTGATTTTGTTCTTTGGACCATGCATCATTGTGTACATGTGGCCATTTCCCAGTTTCCCCGTGGATAAGTTTCTTGCCATTCTGGACTTCATGATTACACCCATCCTGAACCCTGCCATTTACACACTGAGGAATAAAGACATGAAGGTGGCAATGAGGAGAATGATTACTCGACTGCTCAAAATGAGCAAAATGTCTTGATCTACAGAAGCACAAAATACATCTTCTGATTGCTCTCTTATAAGCATGGCTGAAGACTGCTTGGTTGAGACTATTTATTTTCCTTTATCCAACAGTTTACAAAATGTTGGATACTTTATTTCCAGTTGACTAACATTAATGACATCTTTAGTGAGTTTATAATTTGCTTTGTCCTGACTATACTCTTATTATCCATAGCACAGCTTAAAAGCTAAAATTTCTACCCACATTATTTATTTGTAAAGCTGTTTTATAAGTGATATCGTCTTCTCTTTCTTGAGAAAAAAGAATTTTGTATTTTATTACACTTACATTTTGGAAATCAAAGCATGCTCATTTTATATGCTGATTGAGGAATAGTTTTGTAATTTTTCTTACATCATACTATAAATTTGAAAGAAGGCAGTGGGTTGAATAAATTTTGAAAATATCTTAAATCTAAGAAATCAAGCTTTTGCTGGACTTCACAGCCTATGTTAATAATACACCTTCCAGTCACTAATGTAAGACCTCTAGTCTGCTGTGTACTCAAACTGCTTAACCTGGCTTTAAGAGGACATTATAAGAATCATTCTTAGTTGTCTTGGACTTCCATTGGTAAATGACTTTTACAACCTAACCAGAAATCTCATATGTGTGCTTTCCCAAGCCTCAGGACAAGATACATGTATTATTTGATGAAAATACAAATACAGAAGTGGAAAGTAGGTTCCTAAAATGAATCAAAAATCATAATGCCACCACTTACAGTTATTGGTTTGTAAACAATGATGTTTTGGTTATCTGGGTGAGTTGGGAATCATTTGAAGTCAATGACTTAATCCCTTGTAATACACTGTTTAAAAGTACTGTAATTACCCCATTGCTTTGCCATGTAATAGATTCTATGTCATTCATAAATACACAGTGAACTCTTTGTAGATATGACAATGACATCACACACAGATAGGTATCATTCACATACATGGCTGAATAAACATACAGATACACATAGGGGTAGTCACACAGACACAGTTGTTATACCCAGAGTCGGAACTCCCCAAGAACAGCAAGAGACCAAATCCGCTGCAAAATGCAGAGAGTCTTTTTTGATTACTATACCAGCATGCTGGGGGCCTGATCATCCTTCCCAAAAGCAAGATGGCAGTGATCCTGAGAGAGCTGTAGGGTTTTTTTAAGCCTTACCGAGGGCAGTGTTGAAGGCAGTTAGGTAATTTCAGATATTATTGACATAAGCAAGTTTAATCACATTAGTGCAACTTAATTGGCTAGGGGCTTGTCAGGAGTTAATCAAGGCTACAGTTTTCATTTTGGCGCAGGCCTGACCAAGTTTCAGGCCCTGTCTTGAACTGCTGTAGAGGGTAGTTCAGGACTGTCCTGTTCTAGTACTGCATGCACCAGGCCTCCTTCTTGCTGTTAGCAGTGTTATAGATAGATTTTTATTTATGCATGGGTTTTTCATCATAAACTTCTATTCAGTCTCAGGAAATTGCAACTGAGGCCTGATCACTGACAGAAACTGAACAGCCTGTTATGGTATCTGCTTGCTTCTTTCAACAGGGACAGACGCTACAAGAAAGCCTTTACACAGGCACAGAGTCAGGCTCAAATGACAGACAGACAGAAGATTCAGAGAAACAGGCAGTAGAGAAATCAGCTCGGGACTCACTTTTGGTTAAATGATTCCAAAGGAAGTGCTTTTATATCTTTCCTCAATATGAGATAGATGCATTTTCAATAACTCAAATTTAATAACTTGTACTTTACAACCCACACACTGCAGAAACCACTGGCCTCCAATAGTTCCTCTATGACGCCCTTTCCACCATCCTTAATGTGGGTGATGTCAGTTCTGTGCAGGTTTTCTGCAGATAACCACGCTGCAGTGAGTTAGTGACAGTAACAGCTGTGCTATGTTCAGAAGATGTCCGTCTCGTTGCTGCACACTTCCCAATCTTCTCTCTTCACTTTTTGTGTCCTCTCTCTGCATTGTTCCCTGATTTTGAAGAGAGACATATGGGTGTTACATAGAGGACTGAGCATTCTAATGCCACTTGTTCTTAGCACTTTAGCCAACTCTATGTTTCTGTGTTAACGTTCACTGACCATTATATACCTCCACAGCAAACTACAATAAGAAGCTTCTCTGATGAAGGCAGACTGCCACATTAATCTTATATGGTGAATCATAGTGTAAGTATCTTCTCTTAACTGTGATATCTGCCCATAAATTCTTTAAATTCAAAAATCCTTTCAAAGATTTAACTTTGGTTTAATGTTTCTAGTTGTTTATCATTTACTTTAAATCTGATTTTTTAAATTTGCTTATCTGGGGTCTAGAGAGATGGTTGAGTGATAAAGAGAACTTGCTGTTCTTACAAACAACTTGGGTTCAATTCCCAGCATCAATATAATTCATAGCTGTATGCAACTCCCAGCTCAAGGTATACTACTGCTTCTTTTGGTCCATGTGAGTGCTGGCTTGCATGTGAACAAAGGCATATTCACATACACATAAATATATAAATGTATTTTAAATTTGGCAGGCAATATATGCCCATTGGTACAATAGTGGCATAGTTGGTATGGGAGTTAAACACATTCTGTCTCTATCTGCTCCATGGTAATAAACACGTCTAAAGTTTAAATGACAAGGCCATTATCACAATTTCTCAGCTACAACTTAAACTCTCATATTGTTATTTCTTAGACTTTGTTCTCTTTGACACTGTTTTGACGGTTCTATGCTCACCTCTGCATTGGAACAGTATTGGGTAGAGACATAGCAGGTTATGTAATATCTTCCTTATGACAAACAATGAATGGATATAATTAGAGGGTATTTTTAATAATTGTTAAAATACATCTAGGAATTGTCCTTTATCCTATTTCAATTATGATGCATATGCAATTTTATTACATATGATAAATTACTCTTCTATCACTTTTTAAACACTTAGAGCTATGCATAGGTTGCCTAATCAAATTTTCAGAATGTCAAAAAATAAAGTTCTGAGAAAAATGAGACCCACCTGAATTATCAAAAACAGAAGTTCAGAGCTATGCACTTAGTGGAAACATGATAATGCTACCCTGGATGTCATTACCCATATATATTTAACATGTGATAGTCACTTAGTACTGGTATTCACATTTTAGTTTAATTTGCAAACATTATACATATAAAAATTAATGTTGTTCTCTCTTTACAGATATATTTTAACCATAATCACTTTGTTTTTAAATAACATTTTTTTATTGCATTTTCCTAGCCTAAGTCAAATCTAAGTTTGATGAAGCATAAGAGTCACGTGAGGGCTAAATTTAGAGTGAGTATGAGATTTCCCCGAGGAAAATGCTGGAGAAAATCTTTCAAAGTTTGGGTTCTATTTAAAACACAGACCTGCAAAGATTTTCTACAAAGAGGCTTTAAAATACATTGTTCTACACTGATGAAGAATCCTTATTAAAGTTCCTAAGTGTGGCAAATGAGCTCACCATCATTTTGGTGTAAAGGCACAAGCTAAAATAACTATTGTCAAATAAGAAGAAACTGGTTTCATAGGCAATTCCTGTAGGTAAGTTCATGAAAAACACTTTTTGATTTAGGGATATCACTTTCCATCTAATTAGGTAATTTCAGAATATTTTCCCTGTGATATTTTTTTACTTCCAAATATAGATCTTTGAGTTCTAAATGTATTAGTCATGTGATTATCAACTACAAATATTATAGATTTTCTCCCAGTGAGTAGTTTTGGGACTCTTTTGCTCCAATTTCACATACGTACATACATACATGCACAAACACACACATACACACACGGAGAGAGAAACTTACAGTCTTTCAAGTGTGCTTATGCATATAACTTGGAGTGCAAAGGCTTTCAAAAGATCCTTTAATCTTGATATTTTCTAAATAGTTTCAATTTTTCTTTTTTATCACATAATCAAAGTAGTAAATTCAGGTATGCTAAACTATTGATACCAACAGGGTAGCGTACACTCCACACTAATGACAAAAAAGTTTAAATGCTTTTAATAATGTGCACTTCTGTACAACCTCTGTTAATTGTGCATCTGTGTGTGTGTGTGTGCATGCGCGTTCATCACCACAATGATGAGTCTTCTCTAATATATATATATATATATATATACATATATATATATGTGTGTGTGTGTGTGTGTGTATATATATATATATATATATATATATATACCTGCTATTGATTAAGGTATTGTGTTTGTGCTACTCATTTAAAAATGTAAAGTATAGTTAAGAAATACAGTTTAATAGATAGTCATCTATAATTGTCAAAGTGTAGTTATTTTAGTTAGGTTAGTTATTTAGGTTTTCTAAATATATAGAGATATATTCAGTTAGATATGTATTCTTCAAATCTTTCAGAAACCTTCAGAATATGGCATTTTAAATGTTTTAAGAACTTAGGACTTTTTATGACAATGAGACACATCTGCTCCTGGCAGCACCAAAGAGCCATCAATGAGGCTCCTTACAGAGTCTGTTAACCATTTGGGCAGGAAACAACTCTTGCCTGACCTTCTTGCCTGAACTTCCAGGACCCACAAAAGTGACTTCTGAGGCTTCCTAAAGAAGGTAAGACAGTCTTTCATTGTTCCTGCTTCATTAAAGAGTCTGCCAGACATTCTGCAGTACACAGAAGAAAGCAACTGATGGACATTGCATTTACAAGGTAGAACATATCTTCAGATTTCCTGTTTCATAGAAAAGTATGCCAGATACTGTGGGCCAATAGGCTAAATATGGGTGCCCAAAATGTTACAAAAGAACTTTGGATGACTTTCCAGGCAGCGAGATGTCTCTGTCAATTCTGGAGTTGGGAAGTTTCTTACAATGAACATCCTGCTTACTCAGGTAATATTATATCTTTCTGGAGTCTTTGATGGAGTTGAAGAGTAGACATAGTTCTAGCTTTCCTTATTATAAAAGATGAAGTAGATATCGATATTGTAACTACAATTCTTGATTGATAACTGTTGTTGTATCTGATTTTACTATAATAAATTTAAAATATTCCTTTTCATTTAGACAAAAAGGGAAAATGGTGTGAGAGATACTTCTGTACATGTGTTGCTTTTGTTGGTTAATGAATACACCTGTTTCAGCCAGTGGCTTGGCAGAATAGAGCTAGGCATGGAAACCAAACCTTGCTGGTAAGCCACAGCCACACAGTGACACAGAGATTAATAGAAATGGGTTGATTTAAGATACAAGGGTTAGCCAGAAATATGCTTAAGTTATTGGCCAAATGATATTGAAAATAATAAAGTTTCTCTGTGGTTATTTTGGTTCTGGGCAGCTGGGAACAAATGACCAACATCCCCCAACACAAATGGATCAAATTCAACAATATAAAACAAGGTTCATTGAACTTCACAGAAGAGAAATTAAGGAATATCCTTGAACTCATTGTCACAGGACACAACTTCCTGAACAGAACACTAACAGCATAAACACTATGATCCACAATTAATAAAAGGGACATCATAAAACCAAAAAGCTTCTGTAAGCCAAATAATGCCATAAATTGAAAAAAAGTGGAAACTTACAAAATGGGAAAAGATTTGTACCAATTTCACATTTTATAGAGGACTAATATCCAAAATAAATGAAGAAATCAAAAACTAAATATCAAAGACTATTTAATTAAAAATGGGAACATTTCTATAAAGAATTTCAATAGAGTAATGTCAAATGACTGAGAAATACTAAGATACTGTGAAACACTAAGAAACCTTAGTCATTATGTAAATGCAAATTGAAACTATCTTGAGAGTTTATCTTACATCTGTTAGAATGGCTAAGTTAAAAAAAAAAACAAGTGACATGCTGGTTAGAGTGTTGAATTAGGGGAACACTCCTCTAAAGCTGGTAAATGTGCAAATTTGTACAGACACTATGGAAATTGGTGTGGTGGTTCTTCAGATAGATGGTGACCTCAAGCTCCATATATCACTCTTGAACATATACCTAAAGGACACTCAATCACTTTGTTCATTTCTGCTCTATTTATTAGATTTAGAAATTGGAAACAATCTATGTATTCCTCTGCAAAAGACTGGATAAAAACTGGAACATTTATACAATGGAGTATTGCTTGTTTTAAAAGACTATCATTCAAATTGAAGTCAAATGGATGTAACTAGAAAAAAAAGTCATCTTCAGTAAAAATAACTCAGATTCAGAAGACAAATATAATGTGTTAGCTTATATCTGAATATTAGTCACAAAATAAATGATAACCAAGTTATCCTCCATAGACACAGAAAGCATAAACATAAAGGAAGGGACTATGAGTACATATAAATCTCCCTTGGAGGGGAAAATGGAATAGATTATATGGGTAGGATGAATGAATTTGGGCTGAAGGGAGCAGTGAGAACTGTAGGATCAGGTGGGAAGGGCAGGTGAGCATGGGTTGAGGGAGAGAATGATAGGAGATTCAACTAAAGTTGAAGGGAATTTGAGGAGTGGTATGGAAACCTAGTTCTGTAGAAAGTAATAAAAATGACTCCTAATAATATTTCTGCTATATGCTTAGATTGGTGCCTTAGTCTGCCATGATCAGAGAGGCTTCCTCCTGCAGCAAATGTGGACAAATACAGAGACAACAGGCAGATATCATGCACTGAGAGAAATTTTGGGAACACAGCTCTTAAGAAGATATCCCCCAAATACTCCCACCCTCAGAGATCATAGAACATAAAAAGTTGGCAGGAGTAAGGGAGACAGAGAGTATGGAGAACATGAGGAGAACAAGGCCTGCTAAGTCTAATGAACAAAGCTCATAAAAACTCACAGACACATAAGCAGCAATCACTATACTGGCCTGTACCATATCCCCTGAAAATATATGATAGCATTCAGATGAACACCTTCGTGGAAATCCTTAATGTGCAAATGATTTGGTCCCTGATTCTTGTGCCTGCTATTGAGGCTCGTTCATTTTTCTGTGGTCTTGTCTTGTCCAACTTCAATATGATGTTTTTTGCTTTATCTTTTATTTTGTAATATTTTGCAGTTATCTCTTAAAAACCTGTACTTTTAAAAGGAGAGAGAAATGTCCTTTATTTATGGCTAGAAACCAATTATGAGTGAGTACATCCCATGTTCATCTTTTTGGGCCTGGGTTACCTCACTCAGGATGGTGTTTTCTATTTCCCTCCATTTGCATGCAAAATTCAAGATGTCATTGTTTTTTACTGCCGAGTAGTACTCTAATATGTATATATTCCACACTTTCTTCATCCATTCTTCCACTGAAGGGCATCTAGGTTGTTTCTAGCCATAAATAAAGGACATCGAGCCTATAATTTGTAAAAAATCCTAGAGAAGCTATATAAGAAGGTGAATCCAAAGAAAAACATATAGTTATCCTCCTGGATATTGGAAGTAGACAAGATTCCCGGACAAAAAATGGGAACATATGGGTGGGGTGGGATGGGGGGATGGGGAGAGAAAAGTGTGAAGTGGAGGCTGGGAAGAGCTTGGGGGAATAGGATGGTTGGGATATAGGAAGGGTGGATATGGGAACAAGGAATTATATATCTTAATTAAGGGAGCCATTCTAGGGTTGGCAGAGACTTGACTCTAGAGGGGTTCCCAGGTGTCCAGGAAGACGCCCCCAGCTAGTTCCTTGGACAGCTGAGGAGAGGGAGCCAGAAATGTCCAGATCCTATTGCCATACTCATGAATATCTTGCATATCACCATAGAACCTTCACCTGGCGTTGGATGGAGAAAATGACAGAGCCCCACATTGGAGCACCGGACTGTGCTCCCAAGGTCCTGATGAGGAGCAAAAGGAGGGCGATCATGAGCAAAGAAGTCAGAACCGTGAGGGGTGCATTCACCCATTGAGATGGTGGGACAGAACTAACGGGAGACCACCAAGTCCAGTTGGAATGGGACTGATGGATCATCTGACCAAACCGGACTCTCTGAATGTGGCTGACGGTGGAGGAGGACTGAGAAACCAAGGACAACGGCGATGGGCTTGGACTCTACAGCATGGACGGGCTCACTGTGAGCCTTGTCAGTTTGGTTGCTCACCTTCCTGGACCTGGGGGGAGTTGGGAGGACCTTGGACTTAACATAGTGAAGGGAACCCTGATGGCTCTTTTGCCTGGGTAGGGAAGGAGTGGGGGTATGGGTGGAAGGGAGGGGAGGGAAGGGGGAGGAGGAGGGGAGGAGATGGAAATCTTTAATAAAAAAATGAGGAAAAAAAAGGAGAGAGAGAAAGAAGTGGGTATGAATGGATCAAAGGTGGGGAGTAAGTAGGAGTAGAAGAGCGAAAATTTATTCATATATTATTTTTTTGAGAAAATAATATATGTTTAATAACAGGGAAAATAATAAAAAATAAAATTTCTGAAGTACTCTACAGTGAAATGTATTCTGTGTTTACACATATAAATGAGTAAAATGAGAACAATATATTGAACAGTTTGAACTGGGTGAGGTATAAGTATAAAGAAAACTTTTTAAATATTTCTTTTTATTTCTAAACAGTAAGATTGATGACAATAAAAAGAAACATTTATTATATATTACATGTATCATTGTTTTAAATTTAAATGGATATTAATAATACATTCCTAATCAAAGGCAACAGCATTTTCTAGCAAACTACTATACTTTTGATTTTATGCATCTGATTACCGTGAAGCAAAACCTCCCTTACCATGGTCTTTTGTACTTTGACTTAGGAAAGATGACAGGCACCCAACACATACTTACTCTGTGTTTGTTTTTGTTCTCTGATTTGTGCTGCAAAATAATAGAGCTATATAAGACAGGACATTACTGGGAATGAATGGTGATTTCCTTTAATAAATATGCACATTAGCCATTCAACCATACTTAAATCACTCCCAGTAAATTCATTTATTCACCAGATTATACTTTCTCAAATCAGATTGGGTATTCTAAACACCATTCCAATTTGGAAGAACTTATTTGATATTTTCCTCACAATTTTATGCAAAATAATCAGAAGTTATAGTTATTTATGGGATAAAATATAATGCTTGAGTAAATATATACTTATATTATCCTTCCACCACTACTCACCTCAAGCTCTACTATTCATCATTTTCTTCAATTTTTATATCAATTTTAAAACAGTTTCACATGTGGGTATAAATGTCTGAAACTTGTTTCTCCATGGCTGGTTTACTCTACACATGATCTCAAGTTATTAGATGTTTTGACATAAATGAGAGGTTGTCATCAATTTTTTGACATTTCTTTTTGCATGTGATCACATTTTATATATCCATTCATTAGTTGATAGATATTTGGATTGTACCAGTTTTTGGCAATTGTGAATAGAAATTCAATAGACATGTGTATCTTAATATCCATTTTAAACTTATATAGATATCAAGATACCAATAACACACCACACCACACCACACACACACACACACACACACACATCATATAATGGTGTTTCTGAATCATTTGGTCATTCTGTCTGAAAATCACTTAGCAATTTCTTATAAATGACGTGATCTAAAATATAAGATATTGTTCCTTAATATCATTTATAATATATTTTGATAGATTCCTGTTTCCAACAGTTGCAAAAGCTATTAGTGAATATGTAAAAGTAACATATATTTTTGCTCAGTGAGATGTATTTAATGTTGACCCTGACCTGAAAAGCATGATAACTGAAGATGTCCAATGAGCATAAAAATAGAATTTTTTGTGTTTATAAACAGACCCTAATGACAGATATGGTCAGACAATTTTGACATAACATCTTTGCTTACTCAACTTTTTAATGGCTTCTTTCATATCTTTGTTTCTTAATGCATAGATAACAGGATTCAGGGCAGGAGTTACAGCAAAATCAACAATAAACAGGTATTTGTCAATTGATGATGTGGGGAAAGGCCACACATAGATAAACATGCAGGGAGTGAAAAAAAGAACAACGACAGTGATGTGTGCTGACAGAGTGACAAGCGCCTTGGACAAGTCCCCTGAAGACCTTTTCCAGACAGTTATCAAAATGAAGACATAGGAGAGCAGAAGCAGGAAGAAGGTCCCCATGCTCATGAAGCCACTATTGGCAGCAACAACAAATTCAAACTTGTCTCTATCAGTACATGCGAGTTGTATGATCCGAGGGAAGTCACAGTAAAAGCTGTCTACTTCGTTAGGACCACAAAAAGGCAGGTTTATAACAAAAGAGAACTGGGACAGGGCATGGACCACACCTGTGACCCAGCCAGCAATTACAAATGAAATGCATATTTTAGGGCTCATGATGCTCAAGTAGCGCAAAGGCTTACAGATGGCTGTGTACCTGTCAAATGCCATGGCTATGAGCAGCACCATCTCCACTCCTCCTATAATGTGGATAAAACAGATCTGAGTCATACAACTGCGGAAAGAAATTACTCTGTGTTCTTTCAGAAGATCTGAGATCATCTTGGGAATTGTGGTAGAGGAAAGTCCAACATCAATGAGGGATAGGTTGGCCAGAAGAAAGTACATAGGAGACTGTAAGTGGGAATCAGTAATTACCAAAAAGACAATAAAAAGATTTCCCAAGATTATGCTTAAATAGAGCAAAGAAAAAATGTATATGAGAACAAATGTAGTTGTCCAGGAATTGAAGAGTCCCACCAACACAAACTCAAAAACTACAGAGTCATTTGTTTGATCCATTGATTGGTACCGAGGAGAGGATATCAAGGCACCTGTTGATAGAAAATGATCAAGCTTTCATCAGTGGTAGTAAGGTCTCTCCATTGACTATAATTCTTTCTTCTGATGACTGTATATATTAGAGTTGGGGATACATGAATAGCATTCAGTAAGGAAAATATAATGATCAGCAAATCACACATAATGAGAGTGGAAGATCACAGAAAAATGCATACTAGCAATATAACCCAGTTTATCTATTTAGAAACAATGTGCACAATGGTAAAGCAGGAAAATCATAGGCTTCTAGGCTAAAAACAGCCTCCTTTAATTATAGAAAATTATTAAATGCAAGAAAGTTGTTAGCATTTTAAAAGGATGAAAACAGGCTACTTTCATTGTGTTTATTCAAAACCAGGCATTTTCATTTTGTTTTGTTTTACTTTGACTGTGAAGGTTCCTTAATATTTTCCATAGCTCCTCTCTTATGAGTTTCCTCACTCATGTGACAATATTTTTGTTTTCTTCAGATTAATGCTTTGATAATGACTTGCAAACTATTCCTAGCAGCATTTCTTACTCTCTCGTGAACATCAATATTTTTCTTAATTGCTGTACCTGGCATATATTTTTTTTGTTTGCATTAGTTAAAGTGAAGAACAGATGCACAGTTTGAGCTCATTCTCCATATTTAAATAAATACTCAGAATTATACAGGCTTGGAATGATTTATTCATTCATTATTTCCTACAATAATAGAATGTGCATATTTAGGTAAATATAATAATTAATTATAACATTTACATGTAAGTTGTATTAAACAATTATCATGGAAAAGAATCTATGCTTAAACATTATTTCATTCAAACTTCGTACAATTATATGTTCTGTTTTATTAGATTCATATTATACACAGAGACACTGATTTTATAGGGATAAAATACTGGTGCTAGGATTGGCATACATAATTAAAGAAATGATAATCTATGCTCCTATTTACCACTCTGAGTTCTTTAACAACAGACCCTTTAACTTTATACTGAGATCTTCTTCAGGTATATTTTTAATTGACTCAAATTTATTCAGTTTTATTTTCCTTAATCCACTAATATAGTAACTTGTCTTTATAGTTTTGACTTTTTAATTTTAAATCTAGATGCTGGGAAGAGAGCGTGCAATAGCAGGGGATCACTATTTCAAAATCACTCTGGGCTAGATAATGAGTTGTAAGCCATTATTGGCTACTGGATACCTTGTGTCAAAATCCTAAACAAGTAAACAAACAAAAAAATGAGGCCCTGGAATTCTTTACAGTAAGTGGCCTGTTTATTCCAACATCTCTTTTTTTTTTTTCTTTTTTCTTTTTTTGGTTTTTTCGAGACAGGGTTTCTCTGCAACTTTTTTAGAGCCTGTCCTGGAACTAGCTCTTGTAGACCAGGCTGGCCTCGAACTCACAGAGATCCGCCTGCCTCTGCCTCCCGAGTGCTGGGATTAAAGGCGTGCGCCACCACCGCCCGGCTCCCAACATCTCTTTTGTAAGGTAATCATCAATTTTTTTCATTCTATGATGCTTTCCTTTCTTCAGAGTGTTTTGGAGGAAATAGTTCTAACTATTAAGATCCCAAGCAATTATCATATTAATCATATTTTCTTTGGTACTATTGTAGAATTTCATTCTTGTTCTTATGGTCTTGTTGCTATACATTTCTACCACTGGCTTTCTGACATCTATCAGTTATATGCTTTTCCACTTGTCATCAACAGAAGTGATATTTTCTCAAAATGTTCACAAAGTTATGTTAGTTTAAAATAAAAAGTAAAACAACATTTACCTTACCTACTGTTTCCTTTGTTCCTTGTATTTAAGTCATTCTAAAGGATGTTTGAGGAGTTGTCTATCTAAAGATCAAGTTGTCAGCTGGGGAGTGGTGGTGCAAGCCATTAATCC
This sequence comes from Arvicola amphibius, assembly GCF_903992535.2. NCBI lineage: Eukaryota > Metazoa > Chordata > Mammalia > Rodentia > Cricetidae > Arvicola > Arvicola amphibius. The sequence goes on along the minus strand of NC_052051.1, from coordinate 64,418,926 downwards.
CAGCACTAGGGAGGCAGAGGCAGGCAGATCTCTGTGAGTTCAAGGCCAACCTGGTCTACAAGAGCTAGTTCCTGGACAGATTCCAAAGCTACAGAGACTCCCAGTCTCAAAAAAAAAAAACCCAAAATAAATAAGTAAATAAATAAATAAATAAAGATAAAGTTGTCAATGGGATTTTTCAACTTAATCCTTAGATGTATTTAAGAACCTTTGTGCAGTTCTGTAGCATACAATATAAAACTTTGGTAAAACATCCTAATATTTCAAACAATTTTTCCTCAATGCTTGTAGGAAATAAATATAAAACATGAGTTACCATTTTTTAAAACTATTTTATAGATTTATATTAAGAATATAAAATCACTATAAATAATGTTTTCAACATGATATTATTGGAATTTTTAGATTGCTAACTTCTGATTATAAGTGAAGCATTAAATCTAAAAAGTAAAGAAGCATCTGTTAGAGCTATAGATTAACAGTATGTAATGAAATAGATAATAATCTAATCCAAAAAATGGTATTTGAAAGAAAAGTCCAAAGTTTCAGTAACCAGTAGCCAAATCATACAACTGTCTCAAAAATTATGACAAAGAAGAAATATTATATGCAAGAGAATTTAAGCAAATATAATAAATTAGTAATAGTCTGTTTATACAGAAAAAAGACAAAAGAGCATTGTGTATACATTTTATTAATATATTTTTCTTATATATTTGATACTCTGTATAAAATGGGAATTCCAAGTATCATAATAAAATAATGCAAGTTCAGACTTAGGAAACTATCATTTGCTAGAGGACTAATCCATGAATTAACTTCAAAATTACTGAAAAGTATTGGATATATAAGAAGGACTAACACAAAATGGACAGTAGCAATTGAAGATATAAATAATAAGTGAGAGAGCAGTAAAGAGACTACTAATATGCAATGTTTAGAACGTTATAAGGGATGATCTTGTAAAAATATAAAGAAATAACTGCAAATTAGTTACTTTTCAAAACACTTTCAAATCATATACAAATCCATAAACATAATTTTGTTAAAAAGCCTCTTTACCCACTAATCGATCTTGATTTTATCCTGTGATTAGAATTAAATAACTATTGCAGCTTATTCATCCCAATGTGAGTTGTTCTATCTTATAGTACTTTTCAAATAAATACACATATCTATGTTAATGTATATAACAGAGTAATAAATATATGCATATATATGAGGCATTACTAATATCTAATATAGTGTAATATTATAGCATAGCTACTAAATATGTTTTATTCATCTTAAAAATTGATACTATATTTTTGGTTATGAGCCTAGCCTTTAACGGCTGAGCCATCTCTCCAGCCCCAGCCTGGTCTACAAGAGCTAGTTCCAGGACAGGCTCTAGAAACTACAGGGAAACCCTGTCTCAAAAAAAAACTGATACTATATAAGAGACTTTTCTATAGAGTTTCAAACTGGAAAGAATAATTTAGTTGCTATGAGAAAGCCACTATACAGACATTGCTTTTGTATTTTACTGATCTTATTCTTTAGAGAGAAGGGGAAAGAAGAGTCAAAATACTATACATATTGCTTTAAAATACTACTGCTTTGAAGACTATTGTAATTCCTCTCAACTCAGTTCCAATTGTGAGTGAACAGACCAAAGGTTACAAATGAACTTGAGAGAGGTGAACTAGGTCAAATCATAAGACACAGAAAAAAGTAGATTATGAAAAACAAAAACAGAGAACAAGTTGAAGGTGGTATAACCTGAACTAGCAAATTAGAGAATGGTGCTACACCTACCTGAGGAAGCATAGATTCTACCCTCAGCATCTTCAAGGGATGAGAAACACAGGACAGGAAGAACTTGTTTTCTAATTCACCCCTCATCATTACAACTAAAGGCACACAGCTACTTATCAACAGGAATACAAAAAATTGTGACTGGGAATAATATTCAATATCTACATAATAATTAGTTTTCTGTAGGAACTTTGCCTCCTATAAATATTGTTTTCCCAAGAGTCAGCTATTAATAAACATAGAAGAAATTATTGGTAAATGACTGTTCTATTTGATGAGGAGTCTCTATGTGGTTGTGATAATGTTTTAAATTTGTGATCTGATGTACATTGAATTGTTGGACTTATTAAAATCATTAATAATACCTGTTTGGTATCTATTAAATTATGCTAATACCCATTATTAAGAAATATATAGAAATAAAAAGGATAATATAATGTACTGTAATTTAACTGTTTATTTAATATTTATTTAATATTTATACCTAAGTGGGATTTCATAGTCTTTCAAAACACTTTCTGACTTCTTTGATAATTTTCGACTCCCATCATAGTGCTGCTTGCGATCCCTTTATGAAGATACGATTAATTCCTGTATGATAAGAGAAAAAAACTCTTTAAAATGAATATGTTTCCTTAAGAAGTTAAGAACTTTGGTATTCAGTGTATCAGACCCTTTTGGTTCAAGAACAATTTTTTTTTCTGTCAAATATATTGATTGCCTCTTTTAGTATAAGCATGAAATTGGCAGATTACAAAATATAAGGAATATAAAGGATTCAAAGATAATATTTTGTCATATATGCAATTGGTTTACATCGAAGAATGACGGTTCAAGAGAAGGAAACTCCAGAAAATGTGAACAAAAAGTAGAATTTTTTTATTTTGTGAAACTATCATTATAATTGTACTACTTCAAGTTAAACCTAAACACATAATAGAAAATGAATAGACTTAGAATTTAGGTATATAGAATTGAAGAATTACAGATACATTGTCCATTGTATAACTTGTTTTTTTTATATCAATACAAGACATAAGAAAAGATGAGGCTTTGTTATCACTAGAAGATACATCTCACAGCAAACTCCACAATCCTCTGGTACTCACATGGTTTCACAAAAATGACTACCCAAATATGAGCCAAACAAGGATGATACCAATGGAAAAGCCCCTGAAGCTTCAACCCCACAAAAATGTACAACCTTCTCAATATACATAAACACTTTCAAAGTCATTTAAATCTTTCATGTTTTATAATATTGTCCTCTTTAAGATAATAACTCATCCTTAAATAATATTTTATATAGACTCTAAATAATATATTTACAACAGTTGAGGAGGTAACATTATATGAAACAAATTAATTTGTTGTTTATCACCTAATTGAGGCGATCTAAAGTTTTATTATTGAATATAAGTTGAATATGAGTTTTATGTCACACTTTAACCTATGTATCTGGTGTACCTTCATCACAATTGTTCTCTATCACCTCTCCTGTTTCTCCTTTACTGTTCTCCTGAGTAGTTTTCTCTTTCCTAATATTAATTTTCATTTGTTCATGTCTTTGTTTTTCTATATTAAAATTTCATTTATAAATGACAACTATATATGGATTATAGACTCAATTGTGCTTTGGGACTATTACATGTTTGTGTGTGGATACATGGCCTCTTCTTGAGACTGCTTTCATTCTCCTAGTATTCAGTTTAATTTTACCTACCTAGCTCTTTTCTACCCTGTCATAGTCTAAAGAATTTCTTTATTAACCAATGGCATTCACAGCATACAGATCAAAATCCCATATCATCACAAGGACTAGTTGGAAGGGAAAACCACAGTGCACAACAATTAAAACCTATAAATGCAAGAGTCACTGTAAATTTATGAAGGATTTTAAAAAATGTTACTAAAATAAAAATACAAACCATAAATGGGTGGTTGCAATAAAAAAATGAAAGTATGACAAGCAGTTTTTGGTGCATTCACACTACAAGAATTACCTTATAAAACAAATCTTCCCTTTTGAATGATATTTTTCTATGATTTTCCTGGAATCTGACACTCTTATTTCATTGTTTCTGCTATGAACAGTGAGGTTGAGATGTTTCACCTCTATGTCACATATATAAAATGACAAAAGTATTGTCTGCATTGGACAGCTTCCTTTAATTATAACAATTTTGTAAATATATGTTAATATTTTATTTGTGTTATGACAACTTACAAGCTTAAAGATAAATCACAGTGGACAGTGAGATGTCATAACAGTTAAAATTGTTGCCAAGCTAAGACCAAGGTCCTCCCAACTCCCCCCAGGTCCAGGAAGGTGATCGACCAAGCTGAGAAGGCTCCCACAGAGCCCGTCCATGAAGAACAATCAGAGCCCAGAGCCATTGTCCTTTGCTTCTCAGTCAGCCCCCGCTGTTGGCCACACTCAGAGAGACGGGTTTGGTCGCATGATCCATCAGTCCCATTCCAACTGGAGTTGGTGATCTCCCATTAGTTCTGTCCCACCGTCTCCATGAGTGAACGCACCCCTCTCGTTCCTGACTTTCTCTTGGACTTAGCATAGAGTGGGGAACCCTGATGGCTCCTTGGCCTTGAGAGGGAGGGAGGGGAGGTATGGGTGGTGGGGAGGGGAGGGAAGGGGGAGAAGGAGGGGAGAGAAAGGGGAGAAGGAGGGGAGGGAGGGGGGAGGAGGAGGGAAGGAGATGGAAATTTTTAAATAAAAAAAAATAAACCATGAGAAAAAAAAAAAAGAAAAAAAAAAAGACAAAAAAAAAAATTGTTGCCAAGCCTAATGACTGAGTTAATCTTTGACTGTCTATTTTACAATTTCTTCCTCCAATCTTCCAATTACAATCACATTTCTACCAATGCTTTGTTTATTTACCTTTTTTAAAAGTCTGCATTTTAATGAAGCATGCATCATATTTTTGTGTGAGTCAGTAACTATATTAAGAGATTTAGAAATTTAATAATACCATAAGAATGGCATACAGCTCTGATTATTGACCTAAATCATAAGGAATTTGATCCACTTTACTTGATATTTCTGACTTATAAGCTGCATTTCCTGATTTATTTGTATCGGTATAGAATATAGGGACTCCCAAAATTAGTGTTACTTTACTGGAAGAAGAATCCAATTAGTTCTTTTTTATAAACTGAAGTCCCTTTCTTTTGGGTTATTTGTTATTAACCTCTCTCCCAAAAATTAGTGCAAGCTTTTTGCCAAGGTTAATTTTCTGGCCATTATGAGTCAATTTCAGCCTTAGTTAAACATACCACTGTTGAATGAGGAATGGGCCTGCTTTTTGTCCCACCCAGCTAGCTTACACCTGAAACTGTATTCATTTCAACACTGCCTGGCTCATCAGCTCCAACCTCCCACTGACTAATTCTTACATCTTGATTTAACCAATTTTCATCAATCTGTGCATTGCCACATGATTGTGGCTTAACGACAAGATTCTAACTGACATCTGTCCCAGGCAGGAGATTCATGGAGTCTGCCTGTCTGTCCTTCTCCCCAGCATTCAGTTCTGTCTACTCCACCAACCTAAGTGCTGCCCTATCAAAAGGCGAAGGCAGTTTCTTTATTCAACCAATGAAAGCAACACATAGACAGAAGGACCTCCTACACCATTTCCCCTTTTCTGTTTAAACAAAAAAGAAAAGCTTTCATTTTAACATAGTAAAATTGCATATAACAAAACAGTTATTAAGCAAGAATTACAGTTACAATATTTATATCTACTTTTTCTTTTATCATCACTAAGGAAAACTATATCAATAAATTCTTTAACTCCATCAAAGACTCCAGACAGAGATAATACTACTTAAGTAAACAGGAAGTGTATTATCTCTCTTCCTGGAGAGTCACCCATAGTTCTTTTGTATTGTTGGTGCATCATCTTCAGCCTACAGGCCCATTACATCCAGGAGACATTTCCATGAAGAAGGAAATTCCAAAGACAGTTTAGTCACTTTTTTGTGTCCCATAGAATGTCTTGCAGACTCTTCCATGAAACAGGAACCCCAAAGGACCATCACACCTTTAGGCAAGTTCAGCAGTCCTCTCTCTGTGGGTTCTTTATGTCCAGTTTATGCAACATTCCAGGCAAAGCAGTTTCTTGCCGAAATGGCTAACCAACTCCATAAGGAGCCTCTTTGATGCCCATCTTTCTCTTGAAGTAGCTGGTGCTGCCAGGAGCAGACATGTCTCATCCATCATGAAAACCCTAAGTTCTTAATACAGTAAATGCCATATTTGTAGTCTTTGAAAGATATGAAGAATGCCTATATAACTTAAATATATCTCTATATATCTAGAAAATCTAACTAACATGACTACAAGCTTGACTATGATTGATTATTCATTAACAACCTATATTTCCTAATTATACATTACATTTTAAATGAACTACACAATCACAATACCTTAATCAAGAGCAGAAATATACATATAACAAGATTGACCTTAAATTTATATCAATAGAGCCAAATCCATACCAATGAAAATTATTTATATCTATATCATATCCCCCTTTAAATGTTAAAGAACATTTATAAACAATATTTGGGAATATGGGCACAGATTTTTCTCTCCAAACTGCTTTGGGCTGTAGGGGGCACTGTTATTTAGGCCTTTTATGGTATATCCTGTGTCCTAGGTTCATCTTAGTCAGCAGTTGAGTGAATTAAATTTTTGAGATTGTTTATGGCAACCCTTTAGGAGGGCATGGTCTATCATACCATATTGGGATAGAAGCAATCTACAAGGTCTCATCCTCTGTGAAAACAAAAGAAGAACCTCTTTTCCAAAGTATCATATTGTTAGATCCAAATTTTGAAGTCATAATACTTTTATAATATACATGCTGGTTTAACTTAGCAGCTGATACAATTAAATGTCTCTCTGTACTTAGCTCCTTCACAGTCAAAAAATTTAAAGAAAACACAAAAATATATAAAATCCTCTCCCTGTGTGAATTTTTTTATTTTTATGTAGCTTGTTTTTAAATCTATGATTATCTGTACTCTGTCTCTTTAAAGGCTTTACCTGTTTTTAAAGCATTAACTTTATTTTATGATTCTCTATACACTTTTTCTTTTCTCTCCCAAGCCTCCATACATTTATTTAACATTATGACACATTTAAAGGTCTTTTATGTCTGAATCTGTCCTTATGTGAATCTGTAATTTTCTATAGTCTTAAAGAACTTTTAAAATGCTAAGCAGCTGGTTGTAGCTGTTCTGGATATTGGCTCCATCTCTTTCCAATTTTAAAATGGTGGATGTATCATTTTTACTAACTCTGGGGCTGCCAGATAAGAGTCGTGATCAGCACTTTAACTCTGAGAATGAGCTTGTAGCACATAACTCTTTATTTGAGTTGCAGCCAAATCTGCCATACAGAGCACTGCACAGCCTGTAAACATCTCTTTGTATGGTGGTGGGAACCCACCATGCTCTCCCACCTGCCTAAGCCTTATCCCATCATCTCTTCAGGTGGAGAGTGCCAAGCCAGTGGCATGATTTCAGAGTACTTTCTTTCTGATTCCAAATGGGCACACAAACATCTGGGCCCACAAATGCTCCATAGTCAGAGTTTGCATTGGCAACAGGTCCCAGGAAGCTTCATTTTAAAATGGCATGTTTTTTTTTTTTTGAGTCAGAAAAATCTGTCTGCCCTCTCAGGTTTTACATGAAGTTAGGCAACCACATTGAGTTGCCAAATCTGTAGTATGAGGAGTGGGCCTGCTTTTCATCCTGACTGGCTAGCTTACACTCAAAATAATCACACAGAAACTGTATTCATTTAAACACTGCCTGGCCCAAACTCCCAATGGCTAATTCTTACATCTTGATTTAATCCATTTTTATCAGTCTATGCGTTGCCACATGACTGTGGCTTACAGGCAAGATTCTAAACAGCGTCAGTCCCAGGCAGGAGATTCATGGAGTCTGCCTGTCTGCCTTCTTCCCAGCATTCAGTACATACAGTCATAGACTAAAGGAGTAAAGATAATAAAGTAAATTTTAATTTATTTTATTTTGTCTACTTCACCTACCTAAGTGCTGCCCTATCAAAAGGCCAAGGCAGTTTCTTTATTCAACCAATGAAAGCAACATATAGACAAATAAACCTCCTACACCATACCACATTTTCTACATAGTCAATTCCTGCTAGATGGAAAAGTCATAATTCCTTTCAAAATCAGTTCAGAAATCTTTTATACATTGATATTTAATTTTTTACTCTGTTTTTGTGCTAAAGGTAAATAACTATTCTAAAATATTATCTTCTCTCCACTTAGAATTCCTTTGGGAGTACGAGTGAAAGGCAAAATCCAGACACTCTGTGTATATTCCATCCTCACATGGCTTATTCTTCTTACTCTATTACTTTTTCTACAGCTTAAAATTTATTTTATTATCTTTACTCCTTTAGTCTATGACTGTATGTACTCTTATATTATAGTTACTGTCTCTTTCCTCTTTTTCTTCTCTCTCCCAAGCCAATGTATACTTTTTAAACATCGTGTGTCTCATTTAGAGGTCTTTTATGTCTGAATCTGACCTTATTGTATATCTGTAATTATTTTTTGACCAGGACCACTTCTTAAAATTCTAAGTGGGCATGGCTACAGCAAACATGGCCCTGCCTACTTGCTCATCCCAGTACTACATGGCAGAGACATGTTCACTGCCTCCAAGAGCCATGTATGTTGACCCATTTTTAAGCACACAGTGGGTCTATGTTGCCATTAAGCAAGTTGTAGCACTCTGCTCACAAATCCCATTCAAGTGCTCTGTAGTGAGAACTCACTAAAGAATCAAAACCCTTTATGCTTGAAAACCAGGGAGCCACTGTTTTTGTAAAGACAGCACACAGTTTTTGCTGCACCTCTTTTAAAGCAGCCATGGCACCCTTGCTAGCAGCAATCCTGTCTAGAAAAAAAATTGTGGCTACCAAGAAACTATGCTAAACTCTGTTTTTTTGTGTCTAGAATTACTTTTCAAGCTCTCTTTGGCTTTAAATAGATTTAGTTGGCCACATTGGCATGCCAATTTGTTGTGGAAACCACTTGTTTTTGTTTTTAGTTGCTCAGTCCTGAAATAATCACACAGAAACCATATCATTTGAAATATTCTTTGGCCAGTAGCTTAAGTGTAATTCTGAATAACTCTTGTATCCAAAACTAACCCATCTCCTTCACGTGGTGAAATACATATTGTTCAGTTCATACAATGTTACTTGCATATATGTAAGCAATTAATAAAAAAGAGGGATTGAATTTGAAGGAGAGTGTAGTGAAATATAGGAGAGTTTGTAGAGTAGATAGGGAAGGAATAATGATGTAACTATAATATCAAAAATGAAGCTGGGTGTTAGTGGCACACAACTTTAATCCCAGCACTGAGAAGGCAGAGGCAGGTGGATCTCTATGAGTTTAAGGCCAGCCTAGTCTACAGAGCCATTTCTAGAACAGTCATGATTACATAGAAAAATCATGTTTCAAGAAACAAGAACAAAATAATACAAAAATGAAAAAAGAAAGTAGATGCAATGTATATATATATATATAATGACCTCTAAATATTTGAGCAAAACCAACTGAAATAATCTTTTTAGATCAGTAATTTAGAAATGTTAATATTTCTCTTAATACACTTTGGTTAAATGAACCTATCTGTCTTTTAAACAAAAAGAAACTATATTCCTATAATTTTTATAAGCTTTATATGTTTTTCTTTTTTATAAAAATGTTGTTTTAACTCTTCTCATGTCTCCAACAAGTACCACTAAGCATAATTTTATACATAGCCATTTTAACATGCATAAACACTTTCAAATTCATTTAAATTTTGTTTCATGTTTTATATTATAGGCCTCTACAGGATAATAACTCATCTGTAATTTGGTGTAGGAGGGTCTTCTTTCTATGTCTTGCTTTCATTGGTCAAATAAAGAAACTGCCTTGGCCTTTTGATAGGTCAAAACTTAGATAGTCAGAGTAGACAGAACAGAATGCTGGGAGAAAGGAGGCAGAAACAGGGAGCTGCCTGCCATGAAGCTGCCAGATCAGACATGCTGAATTTTTCCTGGTAAGCCATGAGCTTGTGGTGACATACAGATTATTAAGAATGGGTTGAATCAAGATGTGAGAGTTAGCCAATAAGAGGATAGAACTAATGAACCAGGCAGTGTTTAAATGAGTACAATTTGTGTGTTGTTATTTGGGGGTGTAAGCTAGCAAGACAGGATGCACAAAAGGGCTCCATGCTCATACTATAGAGTGGTGCTCCAACATAGTAATGAACTCCACATAGAACCTGAAAAGGCTTGAAAAGGAAATCTAGACACACACAAACACACATACACAAACAGAATTTAACACAACTTTTTGCTGTTTGCTAGGGTGTGCTGCAGAGAGATTTCCTAACTCAGCAGCCATACCCCTCAAAAAAGTCACCTGGTTCTAAAATGCAGCTTCCTGGGCATTGCCCCCGGTGCAGATTCCAGCTATTGTCCATTTGTGGGCCTGGTGTTTGTGTATCTGCTCAGAATCAGGAGAAAAGTAGCTGAGACCATGCCCTTGGCTCAGAGCTCCCTGCCTGGTCAGATGGTGGGATCGGGCTTGGGCAAGCCAGAGAAAATGGCAGATTTCTGCTACCATACAGAGAGATGTTTCCAGGCTGCACAGTGCTCTGTGTGGTATATTTGGCTGTAACTCTTTCAAAAAGAAAGAGTTTATGTGCCGTACACTCAGTCTCAGAGTTAATGTGCTGAGTGCGGCTCCTACCTAGTGGCCCCAGAGCTAGCAGAAATAGTACATCCACCATTTTGAAACTGGAGAGAGTCAACATCCAGAACAGCCTGCTGCTCCATAGCTCAGAGGCACAACTGACTCAGAGGCACAAGCAGCTCTGCCATGTTGGACTCTGTGGGGCAAACCCCGCAGTACCTGTTTTTGACCTAGGAATGTCACATCTTAAAAAGTGCTTAGCAATTTAAAAGTGCAAAGCAAAAATGTTTCTGGACAGCAAAGAGTTAAAGACAACGCAATAGGACAGATTCAGACATAAAAGACCTCTAAATGGGTCATAGTGTTAGATAGGCATACATAGGCATGGGAGAGAGAAGAAAAAGAGTATAGTGAATAAAGTTAATGTTTTTTTTTAAAAAAAGGGGTAAAGTCTTTAAAGAGACTGAGTACAGATAGTTATAGATTAAAAGAAATAAAAAATAAGCCACGTAAAAATGGAAAATTCAAAGAGAGTTTGGATTCTGTATATTATTGTATTTTCTTTCAATTTTTTGACTGTGAAAGAGCTAAATACAGAGAGACATTTTATTGTGTGGTCTGCTAAGCTAATCCAACATGTGTATTATAAAGCTATCTTGACATCAGAATTTTGATCTAAGGATATGATGCTTTGGAAAAGAGGTTCTTCATTTGTTTTCACAGAGGATGAGACCCTGTGGATTGCTTCTATCCCAATATGGTATGATAGACCACACCCTCCTGAAAGGTTGCTGTGAGCACCCTCAAAAAATTACTTCACTCAACTTCTGACTGAGATGAACCTAGCACACAGGATACACCATAAAAGACCTGATTAACAGCATCCCTATACAGCAGGAAGAAGTTTGGACAGAAATAAGTATGTCCATATTCCCAGATATTGTTTATAAATGTTATTTTACATTTAAAGAGGGATATGATATAGATATGAATAATTTACTTTGGTATAAATTTTGCAGTATTGATAGAAATTTAAAGTCAATTTTATATTTTATGTATGTTTTCTGCTCTTGATTAAGGTATTGTGATTGTGTAGTTCATTTAAAAATGTAATGTTTAATTAGGAAATATAAGTTGTTAATGAATAATCATCAATCATAGTCAAGCTTGTAGTCATGTTAGATTTTCCAGATGTATAGAGATATATTTAAGTTATATAGGCATTCTTTATATCTTTCAAAGACTACAAATATGGCATTTACTGTATTAAGAACTTAGGGTTTTCATGATGGATGAGACATGTCTGCTCCTGGCAGCACCAGCTACTTCAAGAGAAAGATGGGCATCAAAGAGGCTCCTTCTGGAGTTAGTTAGCCATTTCAGCAAGAAACTGCTCTTGCCTGGACGGTTGCATAAACTGGACATAAAGAACCTGCAGAAAGAGGACTGCTGAACTTGCCTAAAGGTGTGATGGTCCTTTGGGGTTCCTGATTCATGAAGAGTCTGTGAGACATTCTACAGAATTGAATTTCTGTCTATCACCTCTCATGTTCACCCTTTTCTGTCCTCCTGGGTCACTTTCTTTCCTAATATTAATTTTCTTATATTCATGTCTCATTTGCTACATTAAAAAATCATTTTCTCTTTTTAAACTAAAGAATTAATGTAAAAAATCTTTTCTATTTTACAAACCAATTTCATTTTCCAATGCCTCCTCTCCTTCTGCTCCCTCTACATTTCCTCCACCCCATTCCCATCCACTCCTTGGAGAAGGTGAGATTTTCCATGGGACATCAACAAAGCACATTGCTTTGAGGTAGGATCAAGACCTTCCCCACTATATCTAGGCTGAGCAAGGTATCTGTCCAAATAGAATTAGTTCCAAAAAGGCAATAGAAGCTATAGTGACAAACCATAGTCTCAGTGACAGTGACCCCATAGTCTGCCACAGCCATAAAATAGCCACCACATTCAGAGAGCCTGGTTTGGTTCTATGTTTGTCCCTTTCCCCCACTGCACATTCCCACTGCTGTCAGGTCAGAGTCTGTGAGCTCTCATTAGCTCAGGTAAACTTTTTCAGTGTGTATCCTCATCATGAACCCTTTGTTCATATTATCACTCCTCCCTCTCTTCAACTGGGCTTTGGAAGCTCAGCCCTGTGTTCATTTGGATCTCTATATCTGCTTCCACCAGTTGCTGGATAGAGGCTTTATGATATTTAAGATAATCATCAATCTAACTACAATGCAAGGATAATTCAGGCACCCTATCACAGTTTCTTATAGTCTTAGCTGGGGTTATCCTTGTGGATTCCTGAGAATTTTTCTAGTGCCAGGTTTCTTGTTAGCCCCATAATAGCTTGCTCAAACAAGATATCGCTTTCCTTGCTCTCCCTCTCTGCTCTTCCCCCATGTCAACCATCCCATTCCTTCAAGTTCTCTTCCCACTCTCCTTGTTCACTGCTCTTTTCCCCCTTTAGCCCTCTCTTTTCCCCCATACCCATGCTCCCAATTTTCTCAGGAGATCTTGTCTATTTCCTCTTCCCAGTGGGATCCATATATATTTCTTTTAGGGTTCTCCATGTTAACTAGTTTCTCTGGTGTCATGTACTACAGGCTCAAAATCCTATTCTTTATATATAATATTTACTTATGATTGAGTACATACCATATTCAGGATGCATTTTTCCTACTTCCATTCTTTCGCATACAAATTTCAAGATGTCTTTTTTTTAGCACTGAGTAATACTCCATTGTGTAAATGTATCATATTTTCTTCATTTTTCAGTTAAGGGGCATTTAGGTTGTTTCCAGGTTCTTGCTAATACTAATAATGATGCTATGGGCACAGCTGAGCAAACGTTCTTTTTATATTAATGAGCATCCTTTGGGTATATGTCCAAGAGTGGTATTGCTGGGCATTGAGGTAGGTTGATTTCCAATTTTCTGTGAAACTGCTATACTGATTTTCAAGGTGGTTATACAAGTCTGTACTCCCAGCAGCAATGGAGGAGTTTTCCTCTTACTCTGCATCCTCTCCAGCATAAATCAGCATTAATGTTTTTGATCTTTGTCATTTTGACTGGTGTATGATGGTTCTTAGAGTTGCTTTGATTTGCATTTCCCTGATGGCTTATGTTGAAAATTTTCTTAAGCATCTTTTGGTCATTTCTTCTGTTAAGAATTCTCTGTTTTTGTCTTTATCCCATTTTTAAATTAGATTGTTTTGATTTTTGATATCTAGTTTCTTGAGTTCTTTATATAATTTGGAGATCAGTCTTCTGTCTGATGTGTGATTAGCAAAGATCTTTTCCCATTCAGTAGGCTGCCTTTCTGTCTTATTGACTGTTTCCTTTGCACTACAGAAGTTTCTCAGTTTTAGAAGTCCCATTTATTTATTGTTGCTCTCAGTGTCTTTGCTACTGGTGTTACATTTAGAAATTTGTCTCCTGTGCCCATGTGTTGAAGGTTACTTTCCACTTTCTCTTTAATGAGATTCAGTGTGGCTGGATGTATATTGAGGTCTTTGATCTATTTGGACCTGAGTTTAATGCACGGGGATAGATATGGGTCTTTTTGCATTCTTCTATATGCTGAAATCCAGTTATGAGAGTACCATTTGTTGAAGATGCTTTCTTTTTCCCATTGTATAATTTTAGTTTTTTTTTTTTTTGTCCAGAACTAGGTGTTCATAGATGTGTGGATTAATATCCAGGTCTTTGGTTTGATTCCATTGTTCCACCTGCCTGTTTTTATGCTAATACCAAGAATTTTTCATTACTGTAGCTCTATAATAGAGCTTGATGTTAGACATGGTGATGTCTCTGGGAATTCTTGTACAAGACTGTTTTGGTTATCTTGGTTTATTTTTGTTTCTACATCTGGATTGAATATTATTTTTCAAGGTATGGAAACAATTGTTTTGGGATTTTGATGAGTATTGAATTGAATCTACAGAATGCTTTTGGTAGGATTGCCATTTTTTTTAACCTATATGTCCAAGAGCATAGTAGGCCTTTCCATTTCCTGATATCTTCTTCAATTTCTTTCTTCAGAGACTTAAAGTTCTTGTTGAACAGGTCTTTCAATTCTTTGTTTTGTGTTACCCCAAGATATTTTATGTTATTTGTAGCTATTTTAAATGGTGATGCTTCTCTGATTTCTTTCTCAACCCTTTTATCATTTTATATAGGAGGGATACCAATTTTTTGAGTTGACCTTGTATCCTGACACATTACTGAGGGCATTTATCAGTTGTGGGAGTTCATTCATTTAATCTTTGCTGTTACTTATGTATAATATCATATCATCTTCAAAGAGTGAAAGTTTTATTTTATCCTTTCTAATTTGTATCCCCTTAATCTCCTTCAAAAGGCAGAGAGAGAAAATCCAAATTAACAAAATCAGAAATGAAAAGGAGACATAAAACTGACACTGTGGAAATCCAGAGAATCATTGGGTCATACTTTAGAAAGCTGTACTCCACAAAATTGGAAATTGTTAAAGCAATGAACATTTTTCTGAGTAGTTACCACATATCAAAATTAAATCAATCAAAAACATATGAACAATTTAATAGATGTATAACCTGTAGGGAAATAGAAGCAGTCACCTTCCAACCAAAAATAAAAATAAAAATAAAAAATAAACCAGGGCCTGATGATTTCAATGCAGAATTCAAAGAAATTCAAAGAGCTAATACCTATACTCCTCAAATTGTTCCACACAATAGAATAAGAAGGAAAATTGCCAAACTATTCCTATGGGACTACAGTTACCCTGATACTGAAACCACTCTAAGACTCAGCCATGAAAGAAATTGCAGGACAATCTATCTCATGAATTTTTATGCAAAATACTCAATTAAATACTGGCAAACCAGTTGAAAGAACACATAAAAAATCATCCACAATGATATAGTTGACTTCATCCCAGAGATGCAGGGATAGTTCTACATACAAAAATCTATCAATGTAATCTACCATATAAATAAATTGAAAGGATAAAAACATATAATCTTATTAGATGCTAAAAAAGCATTTGACAAAAATCTAATGCCTTTCCATAATTAAGGTCTTGGAGATATCAGGGATACAAGGAATGTTTCTAAACATAATGAAAGCAATATACATCAGGTTGACAGCCAGCATCAAATTAAGTGAAGAGAAGCTCAAATTATTAAAATTTTATTATTAAAATCAGGAACAAGACAAAGTTGCCCACTCTCTCCATATCTCTTCAACATTATCTTGATGGTCTAGCTAGAGAAAATTTTATTTTCTAATGACAGCAATTTATGACACTTAATCACCTGTACTATTTTTAGTAATTTGATCACAGGTATCACCACACTCAAATCATGCATTTGTGTAGATTCAGGTAGCATGATGTAGTATGTCTCTCTCCTCCCATAAGAAATCACTGCATGGGAGGAAGCATTCAGGTAAGGTCAAGCTCAGGGCCTCTGGGCTCTGAATCTTAAGTGAATGATGCCCTCAGCTCCAAACAATTGATTTCCTTTTCTGACCTCCATGGGCATCCCCTCCATACATAAACTTTCCTAAACATAAATAACATTAATATTGTTCAAAAAGGACCCAGCAGTCACAGTGTACCACTTTAATTCCAGCACTAAGGAGGCTGTGAGTTTGAGGCCATCCTGGTCTACAGAATTAATTTTATGAAAGCCAAAGCTATACAGAAAATCCCTTTCTCTAAAAGCCTGATAATTATTATTTTAAAATATGTCTTTTATTTCCTCTTTGAGAAATGTCTACTCAGTTCATTTGCTTACTTATTTTTATTGCATTATTTTTGTCTTTAGTGTTTAATTTTTTAGTTTTTCTTATAAGTGTGTATAGTAATCCTTTGTAGTGTGAATTGCGGTGGAGGCTTTTCTCTTACTCTATAGATATCTCTTCACTCTGTGAGCTCTTGCCTTTGTTTTGAAGAAGTTTTCAGTTTCATTCAATCCCTTTTGTCAATTCTTTCTCCTATTTCCTGCATTTAGGAATTCAGATGCCTAAATAACTCAGAAAGTCCTTGTGTGTGCCTATACTTGTTTTATATTTCTTCAATAATTTCCAAGTTTTAGGTAATACAATGCAGAACTATTTAGTTCTATATGTGTAAGTTGTGTTTGTTGTAAATTTTTGTTTGATCCATTATGAATTGATTTTTGTATTGTGTAAGAACTATGGACTCAGTGAAAGTCATTCTTCCTAATTTACTAAAGACATTTCCCAGTCTTCCACTATATACTTTTGGCATGTTGCAAAATGTCAAATAGCTTGGCTTTGTGAGCTTATTTCTAAGCCACATATCAGTCAGCATTATTATTTTGGCCTGTCACACGCTGTTTGTAATCATGATTCTGTGGTATAATATTAAGTCAGTTGCTATAACACATAAATGGACTATATTGGGAATATATAGCTCAGAGTTAGGGAGAATCTCTAGCATACATAAAACCTTGGGCTTAACTCTTAGTACCAAAGGATATAACAAACCAAAACAAAATAAAGTCAATAGCAACACAAAAACAAATGAAAGAAAAGACTGAAACTGTAGGTAACATTTTAGGCTCCAGCAGGGCTATCATCAAGAGAACAAAGACATAGATCATGCTCGTGAATTGGCACTGATTCAGGAGGACTATCATTGAAAAATATTGTTTTTATAAATGAGAGTAGAAGAAAGTGTAACTGAGAAGAAGAAAGGCATCAGTGGTTGCAGAAACAGGCAAATAAGTGTCGGAAAGAAGAATGAGTCTGGTTAGTATATATTAGTTACATGAACATCTTACAATGAAAATCACAACTTTTAAACAATTAATTAGTATACACTTTGCTAAACTGTGAGCCACTGGTGATTCTGGACAGTTCCAGGCATTTTCTTCAGTTAAGACCTACTGATGAGATCATAATGTCCCAGGGATAGTTGTAATCAGTGGACATACAGATGGCAATGAGTCATAGCAATGGATCAAAAAGCAAAACAAAAATACATGAATTTGTTTGTGTGTGTATTGTGTGAGTGTGATTTTGTGTGTGGAGAAGGGGCTTGTAAGTGTGGGAAGGAAATAAGAAGTCATAGACTTTATCAGATGTAATCAGATTGTTATATCTGTGATATTGTCTAATAACATACTTAATAAAAATATTGTGACAGTATAGTTGAGAGTTAAATCTCTAAACACAGTGGAGATAATTTGTTTTGAAAAATGCCAGAACCTATACTTATGTACACACAAAATCTGTGGATAGGCATGAGACATCCCGTACTGTAATATATGATTTTAAAAGAACATAATATAGATATTTGTGTTGTATTGTTGGATAATGTTATGATAACCACTTTAACTTATTAGAAATACATACCAATTAATTTTAGCCATTAGCTTATGAAATGTTTGCATAATATTCAAGAAGTTCTGATTTTCATGTCTGTTTAGAAATTAACTAGCCTCTCAGCTATTTTAAACATATATTCATATAGTATGGTTAGCATTACATCAAATGATATATAAGATGAATTATAATGAAAACCATATTATCAAGTGTATATTTATTACCTAACTGGCCTTGGCAGTTATGTTACTTCATTATATTACATAAAATCATGATCATACAAATAAGTTATGAACTGAGGAAAGTATATTCAAATATTATAAATAGATTGTTCTTTTGTTATAGATTAAATATTAAAAATTCTGAAATTATATGAATAGAAAAGAGTTGAAAACTTAAAGATGTTATAACAATATGAGGCAACTAACATTATGATTTGATATTTTTAACATTTTAATTTCTAAGTGCATGCAATCTTCACAAACATCTTAAATATCTTCTGTTACAAAGACAGAATTGGGATTAGCATAGAATGACATATTTTAAAATATGATAAAATTGATAAGCAATTCAAAAAGATTTTGATAATAATCTTATTAAAGTTAAATAAATCTAAATATAAATCTAACAATTTAAGAAACAAAGCTCCATGTATTTTTGTGAATGGTTTTTTGCAACATATTTTCTAATCTTTAATATATACAAATAATTTTAAAGGACTCATTCTACGTGGTAAACAGTAAGCATTACAATTTCAAATATATTTTCAAATGGTTATTTAATAACCATATACTAATTGCAAATTATAGATTCTTAGAACAAGTTATTATACAATTAAATTTACACTAAAATGTACATAGAATCAAGTGTATAAAATGAATTTGCTGATTAGAAAAGATGTCAAAAATTATTCCAGAACTCACGTGTGGTTTATCATCTTCTTTATGGCTTTCTTAATATCTTTATTTCTCAGTGTATAAATAGCTGGATTCAGGAGAGGTGTGATGACTGAGTAAAATACAGCAAGAAACTTGTCCAGCCATGTGATGCTGACAGGCGACAGATAGATGAAAATGACAGGCACAAATAATAGCACAACTACTATGATATGGGAGGTACAGGTAGAGAGTGCCTTTGATGAACCTTTAGAGCGAAGCTGAACAGTTATTAGAATGTAAGTGTAAGATATCAGCAAGAAAATGAAGCAAGCTGTTGCAACAACACCACTGTCAGCATTTATCATAATTCCCAGAGTATCAGTATTGATGCAGGCTAATTTTATCACCAAAGGAATATCACAGAAAAAACTGTCTATCACTCTAGGTTCACAAAAAGGTAGCTCCAAAATCAGGAGCAGTTGCACAAATCCAATGATCCATGATATCACAACCAGCCAGATGCACTTCTGTGTGTCCATGATGCTGGTGTAGTGGAGTGGCCTACAGATGGCCACATAACGGTCATAGGCCATTGTTACAAGTAGAACCATCTCACTCCCTACAAGGAAATGCGCAAACAGGATCTGGCTCATGCAACCTCCATAGGAAATTATTTTATTTTCTTTTACAAGGTCTATGATCAGTTTGGGTGTAGTAACTGAGGAAATGCATAAGTCAATAAATGAGAGATTGGCTAACAGGAAGTACATGGGAGAATGAAGATGATGATCAGTGATGATTAAAATCACCACAAAGAGGTTGCCTACCACAGTCATCAGGTAGAGGGTGGAAAAAGGCAGCAGGAGGAAGATCTGTAGTTCCCTTGAGGTACAAAGTCCTTGGAAAATGAACTCAGAAATCACAGATTGGTTTACTTTTCCCATTATTTCACTGGGCTTCAGTGGGTTGAGAGAGACAGAGCCCAACAAACCATTACTGAAACAGAAACAGTACCTTAATGGTCACACTCAAGAAGGAAGAAAAGAATACAAATTATGTCAGCATTGTATTCAGTTAAACTTACAATAACTGCTTCATATTAGTATATACTTTGTAGTAATTAAAATTAGGAAAATTTTAAACATCTCAAAGATAATATTTATAGGGGTGTAAATGAGCATATTGTCTAAAAAACAGTAGCAATTACTCTTTTTACATTTTTTAAATCTTTAAATTTATCTTTTTTATGTAATCAGAAGTAATGTTCCTCAATTATTCTCTGAGCCGTATTTACAGCATCTTCATTGGATTGTGTTTATACCAAAATTATAAACCACTCACATACTTTAAACATAAACAGAAACTTCCCAGATATAAAGTCTATTTTTGACTATGTCTATAGGCAGAATCAAATCCTGTGTATTAAAATTTTTGAGGAAAATAATTCATCAAATAAGTTGACAATCTACCTGCCGAACACGTGTTTTCAGCATTTGAGCTTTGGACTTATCCATCAGAGTGTATCTGTACAATCATGTATTACTAGGTTTGAAGAATACTACTCATTGTCATACGCATACAGCCTTTCAACTATAAATCATGATACTTCATACAACAGTTTGAATAATTTGTTCATGAATGTTGCTTTCTCTGCCTCTCTACCTTTCTGTTTCATTTTTCTACTTTTCTTTTTTCCTTTATTGACTGTCCGATTTTAAAGTTTTCTCATAAGTTTCCTTTCTTAATTTTAATGTCTGTATACTTTCATACTATTTTAAGTTTAAATGGGAAGGGTAAACGTTAACAAATTAGGGAATATTTTTTGAGATTCTGTTAAGTACTTAAAACATTATATGGTAATAATAATAGTGTTTATTAATTTCCTGTGCTTATAAACTGTATGCAGAAGTAATACTCTACTGAAAAATGAGGTCTGTCTGATACTGAATCCCCAATATTACTTTTAATTATAAAACAAATGATAGGAATTTAAATTTTGAGAAGTCCAAAAAAATTAATGACATTTGTAAAACAAGGTACTTTGCCACATAAATGCAAGTACATGAATATCTTGCAGAGGCTGACCGAGGAGCCAAGGACAATGGCGATGGGCTTGGTCTCTACGACATGTACGGGCTCTGTGTGAACCTTGTCAGTTTGGTTGCTCACCTTCCTGGACCTGGAGGGAGTTGGGAGGACCTTGGACTCAACATAGTGTAGAGAACCCTGATGGCTCTTTGGCCTGGAGAGGGAGGGAGTGGCGGTATGGGGGGAAGGGAGGGGAGGGAAGGAGGGAGAAGGGGGGGAGGAGATGGCAATTTTTAATAAAAAATAAATAAACTGGAAAAAAAAAAGAACCCTACCTGGCGTTGGATGGAGAAAATGACAGAGCCCCACATAGGAGCACCGGACTGAGCTCCCAAGGTCCTGATGAGGAGCAGAAGGAGGGAGATCATGAGCATGAAAGTCAGGACCGTGAGGGGTGCGTTCACCCATTGAGACAGTGGGACAGAACTAACGGGAGACCACCAAGTCCAGTTGAAATGGGACTGATGGAACAGGGGACCAAACCGGACTCTCTGAATGTGGCTGACGGTGGAGGAGGACTGAGAAACCAAGGACAACGGCGATGAGCTTGGACTCTACAGCATGGACAGGCTCACTGTGAGCCTTGTCATTTTGGTTGCTCGCCTTCCTGGACTTAGCGGGAGTTGGGAGGACCTTGAACTTAACATAGTGAAGGGAACCCTGATGGCTCTTTGGCCTGGAGAGGGAGGGAGTGGGGGTATGGGTGGAAGGGAGGGGAGGGAAGGGGGAGTAGGAGGGGAGGAGATGGAAATCTTTAATAAAAAATGAGGAAAAAAGAATGAAACCTTCAGGCAGCAAAAATAGAATTATATAGACTTAGTTTATTATGTTCAAAATTGAGCATATTTCTTGTTGAATACCAATGCCATTTTCACACATCTTTTTAAAAAATTTTCTGAATTCTTAGGGTATTGTGATTCCACTAATCTGTGTTACCCTAATTTTACTCCAATTACGAATAACTACATTCCTAAGGTATTGTTTGAATATTGAGGAACTAGAGAATCAAAAATTCAAAAGTTAATCAGATAACATTAGAGTAAGTTTAGTGGCCTGTGAGTACAAAGTATTTCTGTGCTGAAGAAATTTGGAACTTCTAAAGTTTACCCTAAGTGATCAATAGATGTGAGCATATAAAACTTCTTTATCTTTTCTGATGTCTCAAGGACTAGTTGGAAGAGAAGCCTAAAATATTTTTATCAAGCACGATTTAAAAACTATACATACAAGACTCGCTGTAACTTGTGAATGATGTAAAACAATGTGCTATTAAAACAAACAGACATATAAACAAACCAAGCTTAAATGAGTAATTGTGATGGCAATTTAAAGCACAAAAATCAGTTTGTGATGTACTCACGCTACAACAATCACTTTATTAAACAGATCTTCCCTTTTGAATGATGTTTCCTTTAGAATCTGAAACTCTTAATCATTGTTTCTGCTGTCACCAGTGTCACTGAGTTGTTTCCTTTCAGTGCCTCTTATATACACTGACAAGAGTCATGTCTGCCTTGGAAAGATCCCCATTCTCCACATTAACTAGAAACATGGAACTGGAAAGCCTTTTGCTTTCATAGTCCTTGGGGATTCATAGACTCCAGCTTCTCTTGAATTGAATCCGAGAGCTCAAAAATAAAGAAAATTGATTCTTTAACTTTATAAATATTTAGTAATTATGAGTTACTATTTTGTATGTGTTATGACAAGTTACAAGCTAAGATAAATAACATGATGAGCAGTGTGATACCTTAGCACTTAATGTCACTTGTTGCCAAGTCTGATGACTTGAGTTAATCCTAGGGATCCACAAGGTGTAAGGATAGAAACCACTCACTCTTCTGATCTACATATGTATGTTGCAGGAGAACAAGTACATATAAAGAGAGCTGCAATTATAATACGTGGACCCACATGAATAACTGTAATAGTTAGTTGAAAAAAAGGGATAAAATGTATCTGTAGTTTTAAAGTTCACATGCTTATTTAGACAATTACCCCCTACCACCTAGACATTCTCATGGGATATTTTTTCTTCTCACTCTCTCTCTTTCGATAATTTATGACCAATGCCTACAACACCTATGAATCAGGCACATTACCTCATTTTAGATTGTTCAGTTTGTCTTTATTATCAAATACATTTCAATTATATTATTTATTATGTATATTATATATACTTAAAGTGAACATCGTTATGTTTTGATAGACAACACCTATGGAAATTACATATTAGTAGTATATATAAGAACTTGTAGTGTGTTAAAAATAATTTCAAAACTTCTTTGACTTTTCATCACAGCTGTTGCTTCATTAAATATAGTTTTCATTTCATACAATTTTAAAAGTAATTTTTTGAACTCTGCATATTTTTCTAATATATGAAATTCTGTATATGAAAAGCAGTTTATACCAAAGTAATTATAGACTTAAATATGTTCCTCATTTTTATATGATAAATTTGTTGCTATAGTGACTTCTCCAAAGTACATTTATTAACTGCAATCTATTATACTTTTGTTATAATTGTAATAATCTCAGAACCTTTATATATATATATATATACATATATATATGTATATATATATACATATATATATATATATCCAGCCACATTCTCCTTCAATTCCCTGACTTATTTGTTCATTAATTGTTATTGCATGCATATATATGTATTCACACATACATACATACATACATAAATATATACAATATAATCTCCAATAATATCTGCCCTCTCTGTTTAATGCTATGTGTGTGAATGATTTTTCACATTTGGTTACTGAGCAACCAACTGGTGTACTCTTTCCTGGGAGATGGTTATGCCTCTATCACTCCCAGATTTACCCATTTGTGTAGTTCTTTGTGTGTGTGTGTGTAGGGCTGAGTTAGATTGGTAGTTCTTTATAGAGGTATCCATTGGGACTGGCCTCTTGTGTTTAATGTGAAGTGCTTTTGCTGCTCATGCAGCATACTGATAAGCAATAGAATGTGGCCCCCGCTCTTCTTCACAAAACCAACACGAAAGGTGTGAGAATCAAAGCACATATGTTTCCCCAAGCATTAACAACACAAGGATAATGAACCAAGGAGGTTGTGAAGGAAGAGTTCTTATATATGATTTGTTAATGACAACCATCAAGAAAGATTCTGTCAATACCAGAAACCACAGAGAAGCTACTGCAGCCTTTTTTTTTTTTTTTTTTTTTTGGCTTTTCGAGACAGGGTTTCCCTGTAGTTTCTAGAGCCTGTCCTGGAACTAGCTCTTGTAGACCAGGCTGGCCTCGAACTCAGAGATCCGCCTGCCTCTTCCTCCCGAGTGCTGGGATTAAAGGCGTGCGCCACCACCGCCCGGCCTACTGCAGCCTTTTACATAAAGTACCTCTAGATTGACACCTGCCAAAAAATTATTAGTTCCACTTCAACCTGAGGTGATTCTGCAATTAATCCCTTTAGTCAGAGTTACTGTTTTATGTTAACTGATGCTCTTCCTCAGTTTAACTTGTAAAATTATTTTCAGACTATAGATACCTTGGTTGGTAGAGTGGTTGTCTTAGTATGCATAAAGCCTCAAGTTCAATCAGCAGCAATGCAGAAGACAGAGTGAATGTGGAGAACACACCAGAATCCTAACACTTGAGACACAGAGGTAGAAGGATGATAATTTCAAAGTCGTTTCAGTGATATGATGAGTTTGAGGCTGCAATGGGTTACATGAGACATTGTACAAAATTAAATGGCAAAGGCTGCTAGCTAACTTTGTTTGTAAAATGTTGCATTACCTTAAAGTAGTATATCAAAACTAGTAAAAATACTCCTCAAAGAACAGCAGTACTTCTTTTGAAATAACACTTCAAAGGGAATTCACGTTTAATCATTAGTTGTGTGGATATTCAAAGAATTGAGGTCAGGATAAATTACTTTTGTTATTGTTTGGTTTGTCTGGTATCTTTTGTTTTTTTTTTTTAATGTTTGTTGGTCTTGTTCCATTTTAATTCATAATGGAATATCAGTTGTGAAGAAAAAGATAACCATGCAACAATTCACAGAGTCCCAGGCGAGGTAACTAGGAGGACCTTAGGGGGAACACATGGATCTCACAGAAAAGGGAAAGAGGAGATATCATGGGTGGAAAAAGGCAGAAACTTGAGAAAGCCAGTTGGGGAGTGGGTGGAGAGTAGAATACTTGAATGCAATGAGTAGAAAGGGGTGCTTTTCAGTGACAGGTAGGATCCTGATGCAATGGAATCTGCTATGAATCTCTAAAGGTAACCCTGGGTAAGACTCCCAGCAATAGTGGATATGTAATCTGAAATTGCTATCTCCTGTGGTCAGATTGGTGACTATCCCAGTTGTCATCAGAGAGCCTACATCCAGTAACTGATGGGAAGAGATATAGAGACCTACAGCCAAACATATGGCCTAGCTCAGGGATTTCTTCTGAAGAGAGGGAGGAAGGCTTAAAGGGGTCAAGGACATTGTAAGAAAATCCAACGAAATTAATATAACTTATAGGAACTCACAGATTCTGAACCAGAACTAGAAAGCCTGAATGGGACCTATGTAAGCCCTTTACAAATATGTGACAGTTTTGTAGCTTGGTATATTGATGTGACTCCTAAAAATGGGAGCAGGGACTGTCCCTCATGTCTCACTGGCTTCTGTGTATCCATTCCTCATTCTGCATTGCCCTCCACAGCCTAAATACAATGAGAGGAGAGTAGTCTTTTTTTTTCTGATAAAAATAGCTTTATTCTCCTTCGGGACATAAACCATCACTTTTGGGGAAAAGAAGGTGGCAGGGTGGTCTGAGGCTCACTTAATTGGGGATGAGATTAAGAAGTCCCACACCGCTGCTTGCCCTAGCTGAGATAACATTAATCTTAACACTGTATAAATATCTCCTTATATTAAAAAAATTCAGGTCCCACTTCATTCTGCCCCCAGCTGGGAAGCCGTTATCTTCAATCGTGACATCCCAGATCAGAGAAAGGGTGTGAGGGAGAGGCAGACATGGGGTGGGTAGAAAACAGGAAGGGTACAAGGCAATGAGTAATGTCTCCCACAGTGCCTGGCTCCCTTCTGAAGAAGAGCACTGAAGGGCCCTGTCGAACTGAGAGACCAGTGCTGTACCTGTGGGCTTGCACTCCTGTCCCCAATCCCTGATGTCCAGGAGTGAAGTGTCCTGTCAAATGCTCCCTGTGAGGTCAGCTCATTCAGCTCAACAAGTTTTGGGGTTCCCCTCTAATAGGATCTAGCCCCACTTGCTCAAGCTTGAAATCAGGCCTCTTTATCATGGCCCTCTCTCCAAATTAGGGGTACAGGGAGAGCCAAAGGCTCTTTCCTAGGAAGGGGGTGTTCTGAGGACAACCAACAGCGGGGCCCCATCAGTCCCTGACCAGGCGGTAGATATGGTGTTGGGCTCAGTGTTCCCTGGTGGAGACCTCAAAGACGTAGGCAGTGCACAGGAGCAATTCCTGAGTGTCTCTTTTGGTCACCACCTGGAGGATGGTGAAGTTCTCCAAGACACTGTTCATCATGTAGTGCTCGGCAGCTGCCGCAGCTTGTGCAGAAAGTTAACCAGGTACTTACATATGGAGGATCGCATTAGGCAGTACACAAAGCGCTAATCCACCATCTGGGCCTGCTCTGTCTCCTTCTCCACCACTTGCTTGCCAAAGGAGCAGACCTTGGAGGAGCAGGTAAGTGTCATAAGCTCCCGGCTCTCATACTGGCTGCTCACTCCATAGAAGCCACCGCTGCCTCCACTGGTCCCTGCCTCTTCACCACTTGGGCCCCAATTCAGGTCTGCCCATTACTTGACCAGGAAGAAGGCATAGGATGGCCCTTGGTCATACAGCTCCCGGAGGCCACCCTTTTTCTCAGGGAACTTGTCATAGATCTGTCGCACGTCCACACTCTCCAGGGGCGGTGCTCCAGGACTGGGACACTGCTAACTAATGTGAACAAACAGGTGCCTCTGGAACGAGTCAACTGTGCCTGGTGGTTCCACAAAGGCTGAGCACTCTACCAGCTGCAGGTGTGCAGTGCCTAGGCCTGAGCCTGCCAGGCTGGGGGAGATGGAGCAGGTGGAGGCAGGGGTGAGAGGGCTGGGGGCCCCTAATACCCCGGTAGGTCGGTGAACTGGGGAGTCGGTGACACAGAGAACGGTGTCTGGGAGAAAGGCTTCACGTCTGGAACATTCCACGGTGGCCCAGAGTTCCCAGACAAGAACTGGAAAAGCTCAGTGGTGTGAGGGCCAGAAGGACACAGGTTGGCCTAGAGGGATGGTGCAGAGTAGGGCTGTGCCGAAGACATAGTAGCCATCGTTTGGAAGGCCTTGTCCTTGAAGACTTAGTCCTTCAGCTTAGACTGAATCTCTCTCGATTTCCTTCTAGCCAAAACTTGGATGTGACTCGAGACCTGCTTGCGAGTTCTCGTCTTCCTTGTCCTCAGCTTGATGTAACTGGCAATGAGTTCATTCCGGCCATACATCTTGCCCTCATCTGACAAGATGATCTGCATCGGCCACACGGAGGATATATGCCAGGACCCTCGCTTGAAAACTCTGCATGATGTTGGGACTCCACACACCCTCTGGATCAGGGCCCCCATCACCTCCAACACCCTCACTGCCTCCAGTGCCCTCTTCGCTGCCTTCCTCACGACCGTCCAGGCCCCTCCATCATCCAGGGGGGCCCCAGTCCGGGGTTCCCCCTTCTGGGCCTCACCTCATCGCATGGAACTTCCACCCAACTCACACACCCAAGCAGATCCCTAATCCCGCCGGCACCTGAGAGGAGAGTAGTCTTACCACAACTTGATATTCCATTCTTTGTTGATACCCCAAGGGAAAGAGGCCTGATCCTTTCTGAACAGAAATAGTAGGAATGGACCTAAAAGCCTTGATAAGATATTGGAGGGAATGAGAGAAGAGGAGGAAGGCGAAACCGCAGTTGTGATGTAAATAAATAAATAGTAAAAAAGGGATTGTAATAATCTCTCTTGATTTGTACTTTCTATGGTTAAATACTCTGTCAACCTATATGATGTACTAGATTACAACTGATAAAATCTCCTCTTTGTATTGTTTTTCAGGAGGAACTTTGTTACCTACAGCAAAGGAAAAATTCTCTTTTACTTCATCAATCATTTTTCCTAATGTATCTGCCTCTGAATCAGGTCAGTATGATCTCATCCATATAATGATTAATTTTAGATTGAGGAACTTGTTTATAGTTTTTTTCTAATGACTGTTGTTACGTAATGTGGGTACAATATTGAGTTGTTTACTTTCCTTGTGGAATAACTTTCTTGATACCTTTTAAGAGGCTGAATATTATTATTTGGCACTGTAAAGTCAAAATGTTTCCTGTCCTTGTTCTTGCCACAGGTATACATAAAAGCATATTTTAATCAATCAATGTAAAAAACCATTCCTTAAATCATAAAGAAGGCAAGGAATTCAAAAATGCAAGCTTAATGGCTGAATCACCTTATGGCTGGCTCTTAAATATGTAACAATTCCCCATCATTCAGAATTCCTATAAATAAAATTAAAGGAAAAAATTTAAGGAATGACTTATTCTTCTATATGTTGATTTTAAGCTGTTCATATAACAATGTGTTTATGACTTTATTTTCTCTGTTATATTAGGATATTGTTCCATCTACCAAGGTGTATGCTTTCTTGAAACAGGGATACATAAAATTCTGTCACTGAATTGCTAAATTTTAATGAAATTTTTATTCTTAAAAACTACACAGGAAGTAAGAGTTCATTTATTTTTAATTATACAGTTTAACAAGGAGTCCTTACAGTGTTCTGTTGTCCCTAATGTGACTGTGAGCCTGTGCGCACAAGGTTGTCTCTAGGTTTAAAATAACTTATAAAATAATCCTGAAAAAGAATGAGGAAGGGATAAAAAAGAATGCAAGAACCTGTGAGATGTACTCATGTAGGCATGGGACAGCCATTTCAGTCAGGATCCCAAAGTTGCCTACTCTGGGAGCCACACAAGAAAATAGTCAGCAGTCAATCAAAGGTCTGAGAGTACCTATGTACTTCTACATCTCTGTGCTAAACTGTGAGCCACTGGTGATTCTGGGACAGTGCCAGGCATTTTCTTCAGTTTTGAGACCTACTGATGAGATCATAGTGTTCAAGGGATAGTTGTAATCAATGAACACATAAATAAACTATAGGTCACAGCAATGGGTCAAAAGCAAACACAAAAACACATGAATGGAGTTCTGTTTGTGTGTGTGTGTGTTATGTGAGTGTGATATTTTGTGAATTAGAAGGGATAGTAAGGGTGGGAAAAATAAGAGGGTACAGACTATATCTGATGTAATCATCTTATTGCAGATATTGTTTAAATAACATACTTAATAAAGAATGTGACTGTATAGTTGAGAGTTAAATCTTCTAAAACACACTGGAGATAATTTGTTCTGAAAAAGATACCAGAAACCTACACATATATACACATCAAAGTGTGTGGTCACACAATAGCCATCCTTACCTGTAGTCAGGAGAACATGATACAGATATTTGTTTTGTATTTTAGGTAATTTATGTTATGACAACCTCTTTAACTTATTAGAATATACATACCGGCTGATTTTAACCATTAGCTTATGAAAGGTTGGCATGATATTCAAAATTCTGATTTCATATCTGTTTAGAATGAACTAGCCTCCCAGCTATTGTTAAACATGGTACATACAGTTTATTCAGTAAAGGAAGCACTACATCAAATGATATATAGTATGAATTATAATGAACAACCATATCATCAAATGCTTAATGATTACCATAACTGGCCTCAACAGTTATGTTACTTCATTAAATAATATAAAATCATGATCATGAAAATAATCTGTAAACTGAGGAAAAGTAAGTATATTCAAATATATAAACATATTGTTCTTTTGGGAGAACAATAAATAGAAAATATTTAGTAGCAAATAATAAAATATTCTGAATTTATATGAATAGCTAAGGCTTGAAAAGTAAAAGAGATATAACAATACGACGGCAACTAGCATTACAATTCGATATTTTTTAGAATTTAGAATTCTAAGTGGATGCAATTTCACAAATATCTTTAATATCTTCTGTTATAAAGACAGAGTTAGGATTAGCATATAAATTCATATTTTAAAATATGATACAATTGATAAGCAATTCAAAGAGAATTTTGCTAATAACCATCTTACCTAAAGTTAAATAAATTTAAAAGTTAACAATTTAAGAAACAGAGCTATGTGTATTAATGTGATCGTTATTTTTGCAACATATTTTCCAATTTTTAATATATACATGTAGATTTTGTAGAACTCCATTCTATGTGTTTAAACAATAAGCATTACAATTTCAAATATATTTTCAAATGATTATCTTAATAACCATATACTAATTGTAAATTATATATTCCCAGAACAAGTTATTATACAATTAAATTTACACTAAAATGTACATAGGATCATGTGTATACAATGAATTTGCTGATTAGAAAAGATGTCAAAAATTATTCCAGAACTCACATGTGATTTATAATATTCTTTTATGGCTTTCTTAATATCTCTATTTCTCAGTTGTATATAATTGCTGGATTCAGGAGAGGTGTTGAGACTGAGTAAAATACAGCAAGAAAACTTTCTAGCCATGTGATGCTGACAGGCGACAAATAGATGAAAATGATAGGCACAAATAATAGCACAACTACTATGATATGGGAAGGTACAGGTAGAGAGTGCCTTTGATGAACCTTTAGAGCGAAGCTGAACAGTATTAGAATGTAAGTGTAAGATATCAGCAAGAAAATGAAGCAAGCTGTTGCAACAACACCACTGTCAGCATTTATCATAATCCCAGAGTATCAGTATTGATGCAGGCTAATTTTATCACCAAAGGAATATCACAGAAAAAACTGTCTATCACTCTAGGTTCACAAAAAGGTAGCTCCACAATCAGGAGCAGTTGGACTAACTCCATGCACAAATCCAATGATCCATGATATCACAACCAGCCAGATGCACTTCTGTGTGTCCATGATGCTGGTGTAGTGGAGTGGCCTACAGATGGCCACATAACGGTCATAGGCCATTGTTACAAGTAGAACCATCTCATCTCCTACAAAGAAATGCACAAACAGGATCTGACTCATGCAACCTCCATAGGAAATTATTTTATATTCCTTTTACAAGGTCTATGATCAGTTTGGGTGTAGTAACTGAGGAAATGCATAAGTCCATAAATGAGAGATTGGCTAACAGGAAGTACATGGGAGAATGAAGATGATGATCAGTGATGATTAAAATCACCACAAAGAGGTTGCCTACCACAGTCATCAGGTAGAGGGTGGAAAAAGGCAGCAGGAGGAAGATCTGTAGTTCCCTTGAGGTACAAAGTCCTTGGAAAATGAACTCAGAAATCACAGATTGGTTTACTTCTTCCATTTAGTTCTCTGTGCTCCAATGGATTGAAAGAGACATAGTCTTAAAAAGCATTGCTGGAACAGAAAGAGTAACTTATTGTTATTAGTCTAATAAGAAGAAAAGAATACAAATTGTATCAGCATTGTATTTAGTAAGATTTACCACAACTGTTTCATGTTAGTATATCCTTCTAAATCAGAAAATTTTTCTTAAATATAGAAAAATTCTATACATTGCAAGGATAATATTCATGGGGTTATAAATGAGTATATTGTCTAAAAATACTAGTAGCAACGACTCTTTACATTTTTCAACCCTTAAATAAATCTTTTTGTCTTCGGATCAGAGGTAATGTTCCTCAATTATTATCTAAGGCAATATTCACAGCCTCTTCATTTGATTGTCTTAATTGCAGAATGATAAGCCATTCACGTATTTTACACATGAACAGAAAATTTCTAGACATAAAGTCTATTTTTGTCTATTTCTATACACAAAATCAAGTCCGGTGTATTAAAATTTGTGAGAAAATAGTTCATCAAATAAACTGACAATTTATGTTCCAAAGACATGTTTTCAGCTTTATGTCTTTCCTTGAATTTTGGACTCATTCATTTGAGTGTACCTCTGAACAATCATTTATTACTAGGTCTTGAGGATATTATTTATTGTCATATACTTACAGCCTTTCAACTCTAAAACATGATACTTCATACAATAGTTTGAGTAATTTGTTCATTAATATTGCTTTCTTGAGTCTCAACATTTTCTGTTTCATTTTTCCTTTTTTCCTTTTTATTCTTCTTTGACTGATTTTAATGAGTTCTCAATATTTTTTATTAATGTCTGTACATTTAAATACTATTTTTAGGTTTGAAATTGGAAGGTTAAAGGTTAACAAATTAAGGGATATTTTGTGATTTTCTGTTAAGAACTTAAAACATTATATAGTAACAATAATCATGTTTATTGATGTCCTAGACCAATATACTCTATGCTGAAGTAAAACTATTGTAAAAATGAGGTCTATTTGATTTCAATTCCCAAAACACTTCCAGATTATAAAACCAATTATATGAATTTCAATTCTGAGAAGTCCATGAAAATTAATGACATTTGTAAAACAAGGTACTTTGCTACTTAAATCCAAGTACAAATTAGAAAAAATAAAAAATTTAAGCAGCAAAAATAGAATTATATAGAATTAATTTTATTGTGTTCAAAATTGATTATATTTCTTGTTGAATACCAATGTCATTTTTATACATCTTTTAAATAATTTTGTGAATTCTTACTCAATTATGATTCCTCTAATATCTGTCCCCCTAATTTCACTCCAATTTCTACTAACTACTTTCTTAAGGTATTGTTTGTATCTTGAGGAACAGGAGAATCTAAAATTCAAAAGTTATCAGTTAACATTAGTATAAGTTTAGTGGTCTGTGAGTATAAGTTTTTTCTGTGTGAGTGAAATTTGGAACTTTTAAAGTTTACACAAAGTGATCATTAGATGTGAGCATATAAAACTGCTTTATGTTTTCAAATGTCTTAAGAGCTATTTGGAAGGGAAAAGTATAGTCTTTTTTTTATCAAACACAGCAATTAAAAACTACAAATACAAGCTTAACTCATGAATAATTTAAAACAATGTGCTACTAAAACAAAAACATATAAACAAACAAAGCTTAAATGAGTAACTGTGATGGCAATTCAAAGCACAACAATCAGTTTGTGATGTACTCACGCTACAAGAATCACTTTATTAAACAGATCTTCCCTTTTGAATGATGTTTTTCTAGAATCTGTAACATTTACTCATTGTTTCTACTATGACTGATGTCACTGAGTTGTTTCCTTTCAGTGTGGCTTATTATACACTGACAAGAGTCATGTCTGCCTTGGAAAGATTCCTGTTTTCCACAATTTACAGGACCTTAATTGGAAAACCTTTTGCATTCAGATTCCTTGGGGATTCATAGCCTCCAGCTTCCCTTGAATTGAATTCAAGAGGTCAAAAATAAAGAAAATTGATTTTTTTAATTTTATAGTTATTTTGTAAATATGAGTTAATATTTTGTATGTGTTATGACAAACTGAGCAACACCATAATTACAAACATTTTTTCCAGAAAGTAATGCAAAATCAAGGTGAACAATGTTATCAAATATTATGCAACATATGTTTATGTGTATGTGTCAGGTGTGTGTTAGTATTTGTATGTCTGTGTGTGTTTATCTGTGTGCTAGTTGATGTGTGTTTGTGCATGTGTGTTTCTGTTTGTTTCAGTGTGTATATTTGTGAATGTTTGAGTGTGTGTGTGTGTGGGTATTTGCTTGGTTTTCTTCATTGATTATAATGTCCTGGTATTCTCTAGTGACAATGTAAAGAAAATATTTAGATGAAAAAAAATTTTAATCTTCCAATTACTTGGAGACACAAATTTAAAAAATTAAAGTCATTTAAGTGACCTATTGTGTTCAAGGGAATAGATGGGTTAACGTTGATGGACAAAGACTGTTATAGTATACTTTGAACTTTATGGATAGGCTTGCTAGATCCCAACCCCCATGGTATCTGCTGCATAAGAAGGTACTAAAAAGTATATTTCAACAGGTGCAGAGAATTGATTAGGTATATTTGGTCACTAGATGAAATGAAGAAAGGGTTAGAAAGATGAAGGGCCATGATAGCGATAATGAGACAGAAACTTTCTATTCATAAGATGAAACCACTTAACTGAGGTTTACATTCCCAAGGACAAGATTTCCTCTTCTAAGGATGCTTTATGTCTAACACCTGTCCCTGATAATATACTTTTCTTAACTATTACTGATGTGACTAAAAGAAGCTTTCATACTGTGCCAACCAATGATATATGACCTTTTTGATTTGTTCTTGTTTGAATACTATATAATGAAACATGAATTCAGTAAAATCACAGCAGATTACAACCACTCCCTTGTGTGTTGTGTCTGTCTGTCATTTGCCGAACTTGTGCCTTCCTGCGTACCAAGACCCTGCTCCCCTGAACCACTCTGTGGCAATGATCCTTCAGGGTTCCTGTTTGATAAAAGTGTCTGTGAGACATTCTGCAGGATACAAAAGAAAATGACTGGCAAACTGCCAATATAGGTGGAACTGTCTTTGAAATTTCCTACTTCATGGGCCTGTAGGCTAAAAGCTGGATGCCCAACGGTACAGAAGAACTTTTGGGTGACTGTCTAGGCAGTAAAATGTCTCTATCAATTCTAGAGATTTGGAAGTGGCTTCAATGTACTTCCTGTTTAGTTAGGTAATATTATATCTGTCTGGAGTCTTGGATGGAGTTGAATAATAAATAGAAAGTAAATATAAATATTGTAACTATAATTATTGCTTGTTATTTATTTTGTTATATCTAATTTTGCTGTTAAAATTAAAGACTTCCTTTATGTTTAAACAGAAAAGGGGAAATGGTAGCAGGAGATCATTTTGTCTATGTGTTGCTTTCATTGGTTAATAAAGGAACTGCTTTGGACCTATAGCACAGCTATATGGGAGCCAAGCTAGGCAGGGAAAATTAAACAGAATGCTGGGAAGAAGAGGCAGAGGAAGACACCATGGATCTGCCACTGGAGATAGACGTGCTGAAACTTTGCTGGTAGGTCATGACCTTGTGGTGATATATAGATTAACAGAAATGGGTTAAATTAAGATGTAAGAGTTAGTCAATAAGAAGCTAGAGCTAATGGGCCAAGTAGTGATTTAATTACTACAGTTTCTGTGTGATTGTTTTGGGTGTAAGCTAGCCCAGCGGCCAGGAAGAACAAGCAGCCTCCTCTCCCCCAACACCAACCCAACGAAGCTAACTGCACTCACAAAAACATAGGCATCTGATAAACCCCCACCAACATAACCCAAAGAAGGAAAACACACAAACACTATTACCAAAAAATAACCAAAGTTAACAACCAGTGGTCATTAATAACACTTAATATCAATTGACTCAACTCACCTATAAAAAGATACATGCTAAGAGAATGGATATAAAAACAATATCCACCCTATTGCTGTATACAAGAAACACACCTCAACCTCAAAGACAGACACTACCTCAGAATAAAGGGTTGGGAAAAGGTTTTCCAATCAAATGGACCTAAGAAACAAGTGGATGTAGCTATCCTGATGTCTAACAAAATTGATTTCAAACTAAAATTAGAAGAGATAGAGAAGGACACTTTATAATCATAACAAAAACAATTCATCAAGATGCAGTCTCAATCCTGAACATCTGTGCCCCTAATACAAGAGCACACAAATATGTAAAAGAAAAATTACTAAAACTGAAATTGCACATCAAACCCCACATATTAATCGTAGGAAATTTCAATACTCTACTCTCACTAATGGACGGCTCAACCAGAGAGAAACTTAACAAGGAAATAAGAGAACTAACTGATGTCATGGATCAAATGGACTTAACAAATATCTATAAAACATTCCACCCAAACACAAAAGAATACACCTTCTTCTCAGCACCTCGTAGAACCTTCTCTAAAATTTATCACATACTCGGGAACAAAGCAAATCTCCACAGATTAAAAAAAAAGGAAAACCCCCTGTGTCTTATCAGATCATCATGGATTAAAGTTAGAATTTAACAACAATATTTCTCTCAGAAAGCCTAAAAACTCATGGAAATTGAACAGTGAATTACTGAATCTCCCCTGGGTCAAGTAAGAAAGAAAGAATGAAATTAAAGACTTCCATGAATGTGAAGGGAATATTATTCAAACGTTTGGGGTAATATGAAAGCAGTGCTAAGAGGTAAGTCATAGATCTAAGTGCCCACATAAAGAAAATGGAGAAATCTCACATTAGAGACTTAACAGCACAGCTGAAAGCTCTACAACAAAAAGAAGAAGACTCACCCAGGAGTAATAGAAGATAGGAAATAATGAAATTGAAGGCTGAAATCAACAAAATAGGAACAAACAAAACAATAGAAAGAATCAAAGAGACAAAGAGCTGGTTCTTTGAGAAAATCAACAAGATAGACAAACCCTTATCCACTAAAATCAGGAACAAGAAAAGGCTGTCTACTCCATATCTCTTCAGCATAGCTCTTGAAGATTTAGCAATAGCAATACGACAGAAAAGTAAGAACTCAAACTTTTATTATTTCCAGATGATATGATAGTGTATATAGGTGACCCCCAAATTTCTAACAGAGAACTCCTATAGCTCTTAAGCCCCTTCAGTGATGTTTCAGGATATGAGATCAACTAAAAAAATCAGTAGCCCTCCTATACACAAATGATAAAGAAGGTGAGAGGGAAATCAGAGAATCATCACTTTTTACAATAGCCACAATAACATAAAATATCTTGGGATACCACTCACCAAAAAAGTGAAAGACCTGTTTGATAAGAACTTTCAGTCTTTGAAGAAAGAAATTCAGTGGATACCAGAAAATAGAAAGATCTCCCATACTCTTGTATAGGAAGGATCAACATAACAGTGGCAATCCTTCTAAAAATGGCAATCCTACCAAAAGCATTAGAGAGAATTAAATAAAACTGCATACAAAGAAAATAAACACAATTAAAATGGGAGAAGGACACTGCTCTAAATAGAGAGTTCCAAAAAGGATGAAACACACATGGCTGAGAAGCACTTATAAAAAGTACAATATTATTAATTGTCAGGGAAATATAAATAAAATTACTTTGAGATTTAATCTTATGGCAGTTAAATGGCTACAATCAATAAAACAAATGGCAACTTATGTTAAGGGTTAAAATGTTAGTGTAATAGTTGTTCATTGCTAGTAGGATTGCAATTTTGTACAAATGCTATGAATAACAGTGTGCTGATTTCTCAGAAAAGTGACAATAGATATATCTCAAGATACAGCTTTAACAGTTGGGCAGGTACTCAAGGGTGTTTCATAATACTACAGAGACACTTGATCAATGATGTTCATTGCTACTCTATTCACAACAGTCAGAAACAGGAGACAAGCTAAGAGTGAGTCAATGGATGAATGGATAATGAAAGCTTGGTACTTTTATGCAAAGGAATACCACTCAGCTCTTTAAAATCAGAATCCGGAAAATTGCAGGTAAATGGATGCAACTGGAAAAATTATCCTAAGTGAGATAACCCTGACCAGAAAAAGACAAAAAATAGTGTGTATTCACTTATACATATATGTTAAAAATTAAGTTTTGATGAGCAAGCTACAGTCTGTATAACCATAGAGGTTGAGTATAGAGTAAAGGGATAAATGTGATTGGGTGTTACATGAATTATAAAATCCCAGAGACAGATATTGGGGTTAAAACTGATGATCAAAAAGCAAAACAGCTAAGACACTAGAGACTTTTTATATAGTCTTTTTTAAGTTGATTGTTATTGAGCCCTATACTAGAGACTTCTTCTATGAAATCTTTAGAGGGAAACAAACTGAATGCCTGTCTCATCCCTCTTTATATTCCTTTCCAGTGTTGGGAGTAAAGGTGTACATCACTACTGCCAAACCTCTATATATAACAAGTGTGTCTGCTGGGATTAAAGGTGTGTTCTACCACTTAATGGCCTTTGTGAATGGCTAGCTTTGCACTCTGATAATCTGGAAAGCTTCATTTATTAAAATACAAATGTTTTGCCAGGCAGTGGTGGCACCTGCCTTTAATCCCAGGACTCAGGAGGCAGAGGCAGGCAGATCTTTGTGAGTTCAAGGCCAGCCTTGTCTACAAGTGCTAGTTCCAGGACAGGCTCCAAAGCTACAGAGAAACCTTGTCTTGAAAAAACAACAACAAAAAATACAAATGTTTTAATATCACTACATTTACCCTTATTTTCTAAAATAAAAAGATGGCTATCTCTAATATAAGAAAAACTATGTATAATTAGTACATATACAATATATACAAAAATACATATATCAACAAATTTGCATTTGACAAATTCACAGAAAATGCTTCATTCTATCCAACTTTTTTGAGTACAAAATTTTATACCTAATTTAATTTCTACCATAACTTATTTCTATATCAAAGTAAACAGGGAAAACTATAACTATCTAGTCTTCAACTCCTTCACAGATATAAGAAGGGAATAAAATTAATTGAGTAAGGAGGAAGTGTGAGCAAGCAACCTCCAAATCTTTGAGAAATGACAGAAATAGCTGACTGCCTGGACAGTCACCAAAAGTTTCTCTGCAACATTGGGGCATTCACCTTCCATCCTACAGGCCTAGCATATCTGACAGACTCTTCTGTGAAGCAGGATATTCTGAAGGACTGTCTCTTAACAATGTTTGGCAGTCACTTTCTTTTGTATCCTGATTGTCCAATTAGAACAGCGTACTGTCAGCAGTCAAGGCAAGGACATTTTGTTGCCCAGTGTCTTATTTTGTCATAAGAAAATAAACTCCATGTGGAGTTTCATCAACACCCATTATCTTCTCTGAAGTACACTGGTACTGTCAGAAGCAGACATGTCTGATTGTCATGAAACAAAGAACCTATGTAATTAAAATATCTTGGATGCCATATTCCATAGATCTCTGAAGTGTTTGAAGAAGATCTGTTAATATAAAACAGATCTTTGTTTGACATTGAAAGTACAACTATTGTTACTAGAAGTTCAATTATAATAGATGACTAATTATTAACCTGCATTTCCATATTATCCTACACAGTTTTTAGTAATAATTTCCAAGGTCTTGAAATTTACATCACACTGTCAAATGAGTTATATTGGTACAATATCTTGAATAAGCATAGAAATGTATGTACATTATGTTCTAGCAAAATTAATCTCAAATTTGTATCAGTATTCAAAATTTGTATAAAATATACAAAAGTCCTGTCCAATGTAAAACATTTATAACTAGTAATTGCTTTTTAAAAGTAGACTCAACCACAGGGAAACCCTGTCTCGAAAAACCAAAAAAAAAGTAGACTCAATAATCTAACATTTTATCTTATCATATTAATATCCTCCCATTTTTATCAGATTAGATTCGATAGTAAACCTATTAAATCTATATCCCCCTTTTTGTTTTCAAAACAAGAACTCTGTATCTAATCTCCTTTGTTCAACTTTCCTCCTAGACATAACAAATAACAGCTGGAATCTCACCTCCCCAACCAATGACAAATATCCATAACCCACTGAACTGTAGTGAGGAGCTGTGGGCTGTATTCCTGCCACCCAGCTCCTGGCTGCCTGGATAATTTATGCCCCAAAATAACAGCACACAAACTGTATTCATTTAAACACTGCCTGGTCCATTAGTTTCAGCCTTTTATTATCTAATTCTCACATCTCGCTTAACCCATTTCTAATAATCTGTGTAGCACCACAAGTGGGTCTTACCGGGAAAGATTCAGCATGTCTGACCTGGCAGCTGGCTCCATCACATCTGACCCAGAGAGGAGAGGCATGACAATTGCACGAGGCATCTGCCTCACTCCCAGCATCCTGTTCTGTCTACTCCACCCACCTAAATCCTGCCCTATCAAAAAGCCAAGGCAGTTTCTTTATTAACCAATGAGAGTCATCCATTAACTGAATGAATAAAAAAACCTACCCACTCTTAGTAATGTGGATGCTCTTAAATTTACTTCCTGCTGTCTAGAGGGTGACAGTATCTTTAGAGGATCAATGAAATGAAAAATTGTGGTTAATTGTAATACCAGGGAGAGGTAGTTTTATCATTTTTGTCCAGTCTCTGCATAATTGGAAAGTACAGGGCTTCTTGCAAGACCTGGTTAGGGCAGATTTTTAGGCTGGATCATCTCAACTAGCCACTTTGAAATTGTTCTGAGAAGTTTGGAGTCCAAAGCTGATGTTTATGTGTGGTTTTTCAACTTAATAATGTTATCACAGTCCTGGAGGAATCATTGCTGTGGCATCCCATCTTCCCTTGGATCAAAGATCCTTTTTAGGTGTGCTCATGGTTTATTGTAGACAGCTGATAGAGACTCAAACCCAAAACCATTCATGGGAAGGTGATAAAGCCTTCTCTAGAGTTAGTTAGTACTCTATATGACCATTAATTCCATGACATATTATATGTATATACAGATTAATCTTAATAATCTTATACCTTGTATACATACATACATAGATTTATCCTATAAATCTTATACCTTGAGAAAAGGCATTAAAGAGTCAATATAAGAGCCAGGCATTTGTGGTGCATGCCTTTATTCCCAACACTTGAGAGGCAGAGGCAGGTAGCACTCTTGAGTTTAAGGCTGGCCTGGTCTACCAGAGCTAGTTCCAGGACAGGCTCCAAAGCTACAAAGAAACCCTGTCTCAAAAATCCAAAAAGAAAGTGTCACTATAAGACCAAAGGATTATGATATTAGAAGTAATAAATTAGTCCTTAAATATTTGTTTTTCTTCTTTTCCATATTAGGTAGCTCTTCTAACATATGAGAAAGTTTTTGGATTTTATTTTAATAAGCATGTTTGAGTTTAGAGAAGGAGAAAATTATACTCCAAATGCAAAGCTAGCTTCAATCTTTTATGGTACTGGGACTACAAAAAGATTATTTATATTATATGTCTATAGAAAATATCAGAAACAAATAATTGGGAAGATTTATAAAATTTTAACCTGTTAGAAATTTGATATACCAAATAGGCTAATATACTTTTTTTCTTGAGACATTTTCCTGGATTATTTGTTCTTTTTCTTAAGATTTCTCATTTGTCCATTAGCCTTCAGATTCCTCCGCTGGATGTCTTCATTCTTCTGAAAAGCAAAAATCAAAGCCTTTACCCAACCCTAACATTGGGAGATTTTTTTCTGGCAAGTAATGTCTGATCAAATGAAAAGCACTTGATAGTTGTTATTGGTTAGCTTAGATTAAATGGCATCAGTGCTTAATGGACTATCTCTCTTTTAATTAAGAGTTATTTTTGGTTCAAATGGAATCTTTATCAAATTTAATGATATTGCTAGGTTTTCTTTTGTAAAAAAACACATGTCCTGGCTTCCATTCTGAGGTTAGTATATCTTTATAATATTTCAGATGATTTAATTCTGTTGGTTTTTTCTACTATCAAATGTCTCTCAATAGCTATTGTTCCTTTCTCATCAGCATTTATAAAATTCAAAGTTAATAAAGCATTATCAATCTTTTTCTGGGGATATATATATATCTCACACCATTTATTTATTTAACATATCCTTTAGAGTTTGATTTGGTATTTCTGTAACTGCCTGACCTGTAGGATTATGTGGTATACCTGTAATATTCTCTATATTATAATAAGCAAAAGCTGTTTAATTTTCTTAGAGATGTATCCTGGAACATGATCTGTTTTTATTTGTACAGATATATGCATGATGGCCATAACTTTTAGCAAAAGTGTGATTACTAAATCAGCCTTTTCCAAGTAGTTTCTCATTGAAAACCCTGATAGGTATAAATGGTGTGGTGTACATATTTTAATTTTACAACTTATACAAAGAGGAACAATCCATCTGCCAGATTTTATTCCTTTGAGTACTCTTTGGGTTTTGTCCTACAGGTAGTTGTGTTTGGTTGTATAAAGAACAAGTAGGACATTTCCTTATAATTTCCTTGACTTTTTGCCATATAATGTAAAAGGCTTTTTTTAGGAAAAAAAACCTTAGCTCTTAACATGATTTTTAAAATAAAATTTTGAGTCCTTTAGCACATTCCTAATCAATAATTGATCAATTTCTACATTAACTTGTGGTAGAGAATGTAGTAGACCTGTATGGGAATGAATGTTTGTAATGTATATGGGATAATTCTTATTTCTGATTGTATCTTGTAACTAAATAAATAATAAGGTCAGTTCTCTGTCATCTTTTATAAACTCATGAGTTTCAATATGCAAAACATCTTCTGTTTATTGCAAATCACAAATTATATTAAGAGGTATTTTAAAAGCCCTCAGTACAATGAGACTAAAATATAGTTGTGTCTTTTGGACAGAATCTTTAGAACTTTATTCTACTTTATTAAAATTTTCTGATTTGTAGCTGCATTTCCTGGTTTATTTGCAATGGTATAAAATGTAGGGGCTCCAGATAATGGTCTGTTTTATTCAATGAGAGGAAGGATCCAGTTAGTTCTTTTT
Source organism: Arvicola amphibius (assembly GCF_903992535.2). Lineage (NCBI taxonomy): Eukaryota > Metazoa > Chordata > Mammalia > Rodentia > Cricetidae > Arvicola > Arvicola amphibius. Next base: position 64,376,498 of record NC_052051.1, on the reverse strand, counting down.
ATAAGTTGAATTCTTTTGCTTTTGGAATAGTTGTTAATCTCTCCCCCCCCCAAAAAAAATTACTACAAGCTCTTTTACAGGGTTAATTTTCTTCCCATAGTCTGTCAATTTCATCATTATTAAAAGGTACTATGATTTCTGCTGGGACTATTCCTGCTGATTGATGAGGCCTCAATTTTCCTTTTATAATAAACTCAGAGACCTTTTTCACATAAGTTTTTAATTTTTTACTCATTTTATGTGATACAAAATCCATTCTAGGATAATATCTTTTCTCTGTACTGAAATTCCTGAGGGGAATGTTTGGAGGATAATATGACCAGAATGCAAATAAGATATAAATCCACATGATTTACATGTACCTTTTGTAATTTCTCTTCAATCAAAGCCAATTCTCTCTCAGCTTCAGCTGATAATTTACCGGAATTACTTAAGTCCTTGTCACCATCTAAGGTTTTGTTTAAATTAAACAGGTAATCAGAACTTATACCAATAGTTCTATCCAGAGATAGAAAATGTCTCTTAACAACTATTTGTAGTCATTAAGAGTCTATAATCAATTTCTCCTAATTTGTACCTTTAGGGGTCTATTTTTTGTAAACCTATTTTCTAACCTAACAAACTAATAGACTCTCCTCTTTGTATTTTTTCAGGACCAATTTTTAATTCTAACAAGGCAAAATTTTCTGTATTTCTTCAAACATTTTTTCTAAACTATCTACATGTGTATCAAATTTCAAAATGTTGTCCATTTAGTGGTAAACTATAAATTCAGGAAATTGCTTACATGTCATTTTCAATGAATGACTTAAGAATGTTTGTACAGGATGGGCTATTTAATATATCCTGTGGGAGGATTTTTGATTGATATCTTTTAGAAGGATGAGAATTATTATAAATAGGCACTATGAAGAACAATCAGAGCCCAGAGCCATTGTCCTTTGCTTCTCAGTCAGCCCCCGCTGTTGGCCACACTCAGAGAGACGGGTTTGGTCGCATGATCCATCAGTCCCATTCCAACTGGAGTTGGTGATCTCCTATTAGTTCTATCCCACCGTCTCCATGAGTGAACGCACCCCTCTCGTTCCTGACTTTCTCCCTCATGTTCTCGCTCCTTCTGCTCCTCATCGGGACCTTGGGAGCTCAGTCCAGTGCTCCAATGTGGGGCTCAGTCACCTTCCCCATCTGTCGCCAGCTGGAGGTTCCCTCACGGTCCTGACTTTCTTTCTCATGTTCTCTCTCCTTCTGCTCCTCATCAGGACCTTGGGAGCTCAGTCCGGTGCTCCAAGGTGGGGCTCTGTCATTTTCTTCATCTATCGTCAGGTGGAGGTTCTATGGTGATATGCAAGAAATCTGACTGAGAAGCAAAGGACAATGGCTCTGGGCTCTGATTGTTCTTCATGGACGGGCTCTGTGGGAGCCTTCTCAGCTTGGTCGATCACCTTCCTGGACCTGGGGGGAGTTGGGAGGACCTTGGTCTTAGCATAGAGTGGGGAACCCTGATGGCTCCTTGGCCTTGAGAGGGAGGGAGGGGAGGTATGGGTGGAGGGGAGGGGAGGGAAGGGGGAGAAGGAGGGGAGAGAAAGGGGAGAAGGAGGGGAGGGAGGGGGGAGGAGGAGGGAAGGAGATGGAAATTTTTAAATATAAAAAAAAATAAACCATGAGAAAAAAAAAAAAGTAGGCACTGTGAAGGCAAAAAAAAAAAAAAAAAAAAAAAAAAAAAAAAAAAAAAAAAAAAAAAAAAAAAAAAAAAGAATGTCCTAACTGGAACAGTAAAATTTTAAAGTAAAAAAAAAAAAAAAAAAAAAAAAAAAATAGGCACTATGAAGGAAAACTTTTCTCTGTCTTTTTCTTGTAAAGGTATAGTGAAGAAACAGTCTTTTAAATCAATAACTATATGAGGCTATCTTTTTTAAATTTTCTAATTTTTTATTTTTCCATTCAACAATTTACACTTTCCCCCCTCCTCACATTACCCTCCTGTTTCCCCTACTCACCATCCTCCCTCCCCCTCCCTCTTTAAGAGAGGGCAGGGAACCCTGCCCTGTGGGAAGTCCAAGGCCCTACCCCTACATCCAGGCCTAGGAAGATTTGCATCTAAATAGACTAGAGTCCCAAAAAGCCAGTACATGAAGTAGAAACAAATCCCAGTGCCTTTATCAATGGCATCTCCAGTCAGCCCTCATTGTCAGACACATTTAGAAAGTTTGGTTTGATAGCATGCTTATCCAGTCCCAGTCCAGCTGGATTTGCTGAGCTCCCATTAGAACAGGCACACTGTCTCAGTGGGTGGACCAACCCCTCCTGGTCCAGACTTTCTTGCTCATCCTCTCCCTCCTTCTGCTCTTCAACTGGACCTTGCGATCTCAGTTCATTTCTCTGATGAGGGCCTATTTCTCTATCTCCATCCATTGCCAGATGAAGATTCTATGGTGATATTCTAGATAAACATCAGTGTGATAGTGGGGCAAGGCCAGTTCAGGCACCCTCTGCTCTGATGCCCAAGGACCTAGCTGGGGATATCCCTGTGGACACCTGGGATCCCCTCAAGAGCCAAGTCTCTTGTCAACCCAAAATGGCTCCCTTAATGTAGATATTTTCTTCCCTGTTTCTATATCCGCCCTTCCTCTATCTCCACCCTCCCACTCCCCCAAGCTTTCTCCAGTCTTTTCTTTCTCCATTCTCTCTCCCCCTCTCTCCTTCCCCAAACCCCACACCCATCCTCTACCACCACCCTCATGTTCCCAACTTTTGCCCGGCAATCTTGTTTGCTTCCAATTTCCAGGAGAATCTATATATCTTTATATGTTTTCCTTTGGGTTCACCTTGTTATTTGGCTTCTCTAGGCTTGCAAACTATAGGCTTAATGTCCTTTGTTTATGGCTAGAGTCCACTAATGAGTGAGTACATACCATATTCATCTTTTTGGGTCTAGGTTATCTCACTCAGGATAGTGTTTTCTATTTCCATCCATTTGCATGCAAACCGAATTCAAGAACACATCAAAAAAAAAAAATAATAATCCATTATGATCAAGTGGGCTTCATCCCAGAGATGCAGAGCCGGTTCAATCTATCAATGTAATCTATCATATAAATAAACTAAAAGAAAAAAAACATATGATCATTTCATTAGATGAAGAAAAAACATTTGACAAATTTCAACACTCCTTTATGATAAAGGTCTTGGAGAGGTTAGGGATACAAGGACCATATCTAAATATAATAAAAGCAATATACAGCAAACCAACAGCCAATATCAAATTAAATGGAGAAAAACTCAAAGCCATCCCACTAAAATCAGGAACAAGACAAGGCTGTCCACTCTCACCATATATCTTCAACATGGTGCTTGAATTTCTAGAAATAGCAATAGACAACATAAGGAGATCAAGGGGTTTCAAATTGGAAAGGAAGAAGTCAAACTTTCATTATTTGCAGATGATATAATTGTGGACATCAGTGACCCCAAAAAATTTTCCAAAGAACTCCTATAGCTGATAAATACCTTCAGTGATGTGGCAGGATACAAGATCAACTCAAAAATATCAGTAGCCCTTCTATACACAAAGGAGAGAGAAGCAGCGAGGGAAATCAGAGAAACTTCACCTTTCACAATAGCCACAAATACCAAAAAGTATATTGGGGTTACACTAACCAAGGAAGTGAAAGATTTATTTGATAAGAACTTTAATCCTTTGAAGAAAGAAATTGAAGAGGACACCAGAAAATGAAAGGATCTCCAATGCTCCTGGATGGGTAGGATCAACAAAGTAAAAAATGGCAGTTCTACCATTTTAAATGTTTTAATAACTTGGGGCTTTCTATAAATCTATCTACAAATTCAATGTAATCCCTATCAAAATCCAAACCAAATTCTTTACAGACCTTGAGAGAACAATAATCAACTTTATATGGAAAAACAAGAGGCCATTTTTTAGATAACAGGAAAGACAAAGAAATGCAAGATTGTAGATAGCCTGTAGAAAAGAGCTGCGAAGCTGCATCCCACCACCTGGCTAGCTTTACACCCTAAATAATTACATGGAAACTGTATTCTTTTAAACACTGCCTGGCCCATTAGTTTAAGCCTCTTATTGGTTAAGTCTCACATCTTGCTTTAACTCATATTTAGTAATCTGTGTAGCACCACGTAGTGGTGGCTTACCAGGAAAGATCTTAACCTGTGTCTGTCTCGGGTCGTAGACTCATGGCAACTTCCTGAGGCGTCTGCCTGACTCTGCTATCTTTCTCCCACAATTCTGTTCTGTCTACTCTGCCTACCTAATTTTCTGTCCTATTAAAGGGCCAAGGCAGTTTCTTTATTAACCAATGAAAGTAACACATAGACAGATGACCCTCCTCCATCATTTCCCCTTTTTCTGTTTAAACAAAAAAGAAAGGCTTTAACTTTAACATAGTAAAATTAAATATAGCAAAACAGTTATAATGCAAGAATTACTGTTACAATATTTATATCTACTTTATCTTTTATCATAACTAAGGAAAACTATAACTATCCATTTTTCAACTCCATCAAAGACTCCAGAAGGATATAATATTACCTAAGCAAACAAGAAATAAGCAACTTTCAAAACTCTAGAAATGACAGAGACATCTTGCTGTCTGGACAGTCACCCAAAGTTTCTCTGTATTGTTGGGGCATCCATCTTGGCCTACAGACCCATAGTATCCAGCAGACATCATGAAGCAAGAAATTCTAAAGAGAGTTCAGTCACATTCTCCTGTGTCCTGCAGAATGTTTCGCAGACTCTTTCATGAATCAGTAACCCTGAAAGACCATCTCACCTTTAGGAAAATTTACCAGTCCCCTCTCTGAGGGTTCTCTGTGTCCAGTTTATGTAACAGTCCAGGCAAGAGCAGTTTCATGCCTGAATGGCTATCAAACTCCATAAGGAGCCTCTTCATTGCCCATCTATTTCTTGAAGTAGATTGGTGCTGCCCTAAGTTATTAAAACATTTAAAATGCCCTATTCTGTAGTCGTTGAAAGATATGAAGAATGCCTATCTAACTGAAATATATCTCTATATATCTAGAAAATCTAACATGACTACAAACTTGACTATTATTGATGATTATCCATTAACAACCTATATTTCCTAATTAAACATTACATTTTTAAATGAACTACACAATCACAATACCTTAATCAAGATTAGAAATATGCATATACATATAACAAAATTGTCCTTAAAATCCATACCAATGCAAATTATTCATATCTATATCAATAGCCCATTGTCTGAATCACCTTATTAATAGTTCTTAGATCTTGTACCACTCTCCATTTTCCAGATTTCTTTTTTACAACAAATACAGGAAAATTACAAGAGATTCTTCAATATGCTGAGTTTCTAGTTGCTTCTGTACCAACTGTTCTAAAGCCAGCAGTTTCTCTATCGTTAAAGGCTTTTGCTTAACCCATACAGGTTTTTCTGTCAACTACTTTAAAGGAAGGTCTTTTGGTGCCTTAGAAACATCAGCAGGTATTGTGCCCTGTTATTGAACAACCCAAATGATCAGTGACTGTTTTTTATAATGTAATATTTTTCCCTGAAAAAAAAATTAGTCTATGGTTTGTTTCTAAGATTTGGGGAATGTTATTCTAAGTATATAAGTAATAAATCACATCCTCACAAACTCATTGCTATGTTAACCATGTATGGTTTCAATATACCTCTCTTTCCTTTTGATTTTATATAGTCTACCCATGTCATGCTCTGCTTTGCCTGAGTTAAATCCATAATAAATGATCATTTACATCCTGAAGGGGCCAAACTGGATGCCAAGATTCTAATGAAATTATTGTTATATCCACACCTATATCGATCAGACCTTCAATGGCAATATCATTTATGCACATTTTAAATTTTGGTCTTTTTTTTCTTAAAGGAGTTTGTCAAAATACTCACTTTATGGCTTCTGAATTTTTTCTTCTGTCTTCTATAGTTTTTTTTTTTTTACAGAGTAACATGGTTTATTAAAAAAAGGTTTTATATTCTTTAATTTCTCAGAGAAGGAGTTTTCTCTACAATGGCTGGAAATGACTGAACTATATTTGGAATAAGGGCCTGCAAGATGGCCCCTCATGAAGTTTTCTGATTGTAAAGGATTACCTGGAATATTCTTTTTGACTTGTGTTCATTAGTCAATTGCCTGTATTTGCCACACCTTCTACAAAATCCAGAATGGGGGGAATTTTAAATAGATTATTCTTAGAAAAAAATCTTTGTTTCTGTGACTGCCTTCTCTACAATCCCTTTTAACATGATCTCTCTTGTCACAATTATAACATTTGACATTTTGATCTTTCCTCAAACCTCTGGGAATCACCTTACCTATCTTGTAGCATCTTGATCATGAGATTCAATAATAATTGTATTTTGAAATCATTCCCCTAAAGATGTTGACCTTGCTTTTTAACATCCTAATTATCCTCTTTCATATAAATTGACATTTCTGAAAGTCAGACATTCAATTATTATTTGTCTAGTTTCAGAATTTTTTATCTTTCTATTTACTGCTGCTGTAAATCTTTATAAAAGAATCTGTACAGGGTTCCTTTGGGAACTGTATGACTTTAGTAAATAATTCAACATGTTTTTCAACTTATTCAATTCTTTCCCAAGCATTCCAAGCTGCTGCAATGGCATAAATTCAGTTTGTGGTCATCATATACAGCTTGCCTTTCTACAGTAGCATAATTTCTTTCTCCAAAAATTTGATTTTAGGATATTTTCATACCTCTGGCTTTACTCTCTTGTTCAATAATCTTAGTCTATTTGCTGAACTAAATGCTTCATTGTAATTGTGTACCAGGCTCTAAAATACTTTTGACCAATTTTATGCAGTCTTTAGTGATAATTCTATGACAAACTGACAATGAGTTCACAAAGGGTAAATGCATGCCATATTAGACTATTGCTCATTGAATTCTCATAAATCTAACATTGGCACAGGAGTCCATTCAGCTTTAAGAGAGTCTCCCATTTGGCAAATATCCTGTAAGGTTACTGGATATTTAAAAGTTGGTTGTTTGAAAACCTTAGGCTATTCTTCTCTATTCCTATAATGCAACACTGAAATTAGTTTCTATTAAATTCTTGTTTCTGAAGTTGAATATCTCCATGATCTGTTTTATAAAATTTTAGGTCCATATCTTAGCATTCAAATTAACCTCCTTTTTAGTGATAAGACAAAAAAGATAAAGCTTAAAATCTTTACAATTGACATTACAAAATCCCATCTAAATTATATTCATCTCATTTAATCATTCCATTTTCAAACTATCTAGCATACTACCCATTGTATGTTTTTTACAATTTTTAATGTAGAGAAACTGTTTCTTTTAACCAATTTCTCCCTTTAAGAATTGCCAGTTGTCTTACAAAACTAATAGACAATGTTCATGAATATGTGGGGCTTATTGCTGTTGTGTAGAACAGTAAAAGCCTGACTGGATTTCAAAGCAGCTACCCAGTTTGGCAGCAGACCAAAAAGGGGGTTCAGGGAGAGCCATGGTGGAAAGAGAAAGAGAATAAGAGAGAGAAGAGAGAGAAATGGAGAGAGAGAAGATAGAAGAGAGAAGAGAGAGAGAGCGAGAGGGGAGAGAGAGGGAGAGAGAGAGGGAGATGGGAGAGAGAGAGAGACAGAGAGAGAGAGACAGAGAGAGAGAGAGAGGAGAGAGAGAGAGAGAGAGAGAGAGAGAGAGAGAGAGAGAGCTGGCTCTCTGAAAAATTCCCATGGCATTATTTGGAATAAGCACATGTGGTGGGGAGCTGCCTAAAGGCAGAACAAGTTAGTCTTAGTCTAGGGTGGGTGAATCATGTGGTATTTGGAGCCCAGGTACTTCTGAGGTTTGGATGGTAGCTAGAGACTGTTTCAGATAGTCTACAATAGGAAAATCCCAAACTCACTCAGAGACTTGAAGAAAAAGAAAAGAACACCTATCCAGATGGGGTTGGAGACCCGTATCAGCTCTGACCTGTGCCAGTGGCTAAAAAGCCACAGGTAAATGGCTTTGTTGGTGAATTTGTAAACTAAACACTGGGTGCCAAGTTTACATGAAAACTTAGAGACTGATATCAGGGTTCAACCAGAAGATTAGAAAACAAGGTGGCCAAGCCACTAGAGAACTTTTACCCCTATGAAATCTTCAGACAGAAACATAATTAGTTCTGGTCTCATTCTGCCTTATATTTCTCTCTTGGGCTTGGAGCATGCACCATCACTGCCTGGCCTCTATGGCTATCTAGTGTATTGTACTATCAAAGGTGTGTGCCACCACTACCTGACCTGTATGACTGTTTTATATTTTGATCTTCAGGCAGGCTTTATTCATTAAAAATTGAAATGTCACTACAATGGGCTTTATCTCTAGGAAGGAGAAACATAATAGATATTTAAATAGATGGATAAAAGTACGAACTGAAATAGGAGGTTCAAATGGGGAGAGGTCAAAGGAGGAATGGGTGGAGGGATAGCTACAACTAAAGACCATTAGAGGGCTTGCAAGGAACCAATATATACATATATGTAGTGAAGGGGTGAGCAGGACTGCTTTTGTTGTCCTACCTGGCTCCTTCATGGTTAGCATTACACCAGAAATAACAACACACAAAATGTATTCATTTAAACACTGCTTGGCCCATTAGCTCTAGCCTCTTACTGGCTAATTCTCACATCTTGATTAACCCATATTTAGTCATCTGTGTAGCACCACGAGTTGGTGGTTTACCTGGTGACTGGCTCCATGGCATCTGAGTCACTGTCTTCTCTCTCCTACAGCTCTGTTCTGTCTACTCCACCTATCTATTACACTCATAAGTGCCTTGCTCAGCCATAATCTGAGAAGCTTCTTGCAATTGATGGGAAATAATAAAGAAACCCACAACTGGACAATATGTAGAGATTACAAGAATTTGGAACCCTAGCCCTACATGGTATATTTTTATCAATCCTCACTACTCAGGGTTCAGAGACATATGCAAAAGAGGAGGTAAATAAGTTGTAAGAGCCAGAGAGGATAGATTTTTACTGAGGAAAGTGTTTTCTAGGCAAAAGAAGAATGGCAAGATTATAAATTCTCAGAGACTTTGGCAATATGTATAAGCTAACGCCTGTTGGGGTTCCAGTATTAGAGGGGGAAGTGGATACATGTTCCCAACCATATCTAAATCTATCTTCTATTGACATTTGCTTGCACATGAAAATTTAGTTACTTGAATGAAGTCTTACTGGATGTACTCACTGTACATAAGTATAGGCCTACTATCTGTTAGTAGATTACCTCCAAAAAATGAACTCAAGGGTATTTGTGTACACATTTTGTCTCATATTGCTTTGCTTAGATTTTTTGTTTTACTAGTCTTTTGCTTGTGAACTTTAGTTCTGATTTTTTGTTTTTCTGTGTGTTTATGTGTTTCTTTTGCATTTTCTTATTTCTATCTTTTATTTTTCTTTCTTTCTTTTTGTTGTTTTTTTCTGTTTGTTTTTCTTTTTTTATAAACTTTATTAAAGATTTCCATCTCCTCCCCTTCTCCTCCCCCTTCCCTCCCCTCCCTTCCACCCATACCCCCACTCCACCCCTCTCCAAGACAAAGAGCCATCAGGGTTCCCTTCACTATGTTAAGTCCAAGGTCCTCCCAGCTCCCCCTAAGTCCAGGAAGGTGAGCAACCAAACTGACAAGGCTCACAGTGAGCCCGCCCATGCTGTAGAGTTCATGTTCATTGCAGTTGTCCTTGGTTTCTCAGTCCTCCTCCACCATCGGCCACATTCAGAGAGTCTGGTTTGGTCCCGTTCCATCAGTCCCATTCCAACTGGACTTGGTGGTCTCCCGTTAGCTCTGTCCCACCGTCTCAATGGGTAAACGCACTCCTCACGGTCTGTTTGTTTTTCTAAAGAGAAAGAAAAAGAAAGGAAGGTGTAGTGTGTTAGTGGGTATGTGAGTAGGCTATGGGAGTTGTTAGGGTAGGGAAATCTTGATGAGAATAAATTGTATGATTAAAATTCAATAAAAAGAAGAAAAAGAAGCAGGCAAACAACAAATATTTTAATTCCTTGCTTTCTCTGTGCGTTCTAATTAGATTTTTCTTTCCAACTTCTTGTAGGTAAACCATCATTGCCGTTTATTATTTCAAGTATATTTTTCTTTTTACAGATATTTTAGAGAAAAATAATTATAATTCTCAGTAAACCATGCAATAATCACCTTTAATCTTATTTTTATTGACATTATTGTAGAATCTTTTGTTGTTTATCATTGTGCTTTTGTTAACTGCTATGGAATAATGCTTTTGTACCTTGTTAAAATTTGTCACTCCTATTGGCTCAATAAAATGCTTATTGATCAGGAGTCAGACAGGAAGTATAGGTGGGGTTTCTAGACTAAGAAAATTCTTGGAAGTGGAAAACTCAGTCTGCTGGTACCACCCAGATGCAGAGGAATTATATATCTTAGTTAAGGGAGCCATTCTAGGGTTGGCAGAGACTTGACTCTAGAGGGGTTCCCAGGTGTCCAGGAAGACGACCCCAGCTAGTTCCTAGGGCAGCTGAGGAGAGGGTGCCAGAAATGTCCAGATCCTATTGTCATACTCATGAATATCTTGCATATCACCATAGAACCTTCACCTGGCATTGGATGGAGAAAATGACAGAGCCCCACATAGGAGCACCAGACTGAGCTCTCAAGGTCCTGATGAGGAGCAAAAGGAGGGAGATCATGAGCAAGGAAGCCAGGACCGCGAGGAGTGCTTTTACCCATTGAGACGGTGGAACAGATCTAACGGGAGACCACCAAGTCCAGTTGGAATGGGACTGATAGAACAGGGGACCAAACTGGACTCTCTGAATGTGGCTGACGGTGGAGGAGGACTGAGAAACCAAGGACAATGGCAATGAACATGAACTCTACAGCATGGACGGGCTCACTGTGAGCCTTGTCAGTTTGGTTGCTCACCTTCCTGGACTTAGGGGGAGCTGGGAGGACCTTGGACTTAACATAGTGAAGGGAACCCTGATGGCTCTTTGTCTTTGGAGAGGGGTGGAGTGGGGGTATGGGTGGAAGGGAGGGGAGGAAAGGGGGAGGAGATGGAAATCTTGAATAAAAAAACGAGAAAAAAAATAAATAAATTTGGATAGTTAAAAAAAATAAAAAAAAATAAAAACACTAAAAAAATGCTACACTGAGTAAAGGCTAAACATAGATAAGTATTATAGGTTAACTTAAGTTATTTTTGAGACAGGGTTTCTCTACAGCTTTAGAGCCTGTCCAGGAGCTAGCTCTTGTAGACCAGGCTAGTCTTGAACTCACAGAGATCCTCCTGCTTCTGCCTCTGCCTCCGAGTGCTGGGATTAAAGGCATGTGCCACCACTGCCCGGCAGGTTAATTTAAGTTTTAAGAGCCAGTTAATAATAATCCTGAGCTCAAAGCCAAATAGTTTATAATTGATATAAGCCTTTGTGTGTGTCTTTGGGACTGAACAGCTGCAGGACCAGCGGGGACAAAAACTTTTATCTAGAGTTAACTCTGACATTTTTCTTCTTGGCAACTGTAAGTTTTGTGTCTCTCTTCTACCATCTGCAGAAATTAAATTTCTTCAGATTGTGAGCAGGATTATGTCAATATTTAGTGAATCAATATTCTTTTTTATTATTGAAATTACTTCATTTTTTTGATCAGGGTCATATACTGTTCTTCTTAACAATTATCTATGAATTACATGCATTTACTTTCAAATAACTTTTAAACCAATTCTTTCCTCTGGATTTTCATAGTCAATCTTTGTTTCTCTCTCCATATTTTCTTGACTAACATGTGTGAATGGTATTGCTAGTTCCACAGTAATTAAAAGAAATAAATATCACACATGAATTAATAGATATTGCAATTGATTTCAATATAAATAATTAAAAACAGGAAATATTGAGAAATTATTTTTCATGGTAACATGAATGGAATTTTTTAATTGTCAGCTACTTATTACATGTGGAACATCATCTGGGGTCAGATTTATTGATTCCTGGGAATTGCCATTAGAGCAGGTATCTACCTGACCTTGAAATGACCCCACTTTCAAGTTGCACATTACAAATACTATCTCTCTCCACCCCAGCACTCCTGATCCTTCATGTTCCTATGTGCCCACTTGCCCCCAGTCAACTAATGAAATCTCCTATATTTCTCCTTTCCAGAGATATCTGTATGTATTCCTTGACCTCTTCTTGTTACTAGGCCTCTTTGGATCTGTGGGTGTTAGCATGATTATCCTTCACTTTATAGCTATATCCACTTGTGAGTACATATCATTTTTGTCTTTCTGTCCCTCAGTTAAGTCACCCAAGATGTTTTTTTTCTAGTTCCAATCATTTTTCTTTGAATTTTATATTGTTAAGGTTTTAAATAGCTGAGTAATACTACATTGTGTAAATGTAATGCATTTTCTTTATCTATTCTACAGCTGAAGAACATTTAGGTTATTTCCAGTTTCTGGCTACTAACAATAAAGTGGCTGCGAATATAGTTGAGCATGTGTCATTGTGATATGAATGGGAATCCTTTGGGTATATACAGAGAGTAGTATAGCTTTGTCTTGAGGTATATTGAGTCCCAATTTTCTGAGGAACACCATATTTGTTTCCATAGTATCTTGTACAGTTTGCACTTCCACTCACAATAGAAAAGTATTCCAGCTGCTCACCATAATGAGCTGTCACTTGCACTATTTATCTTAGCCATTATGAGAGGTTTAAGATGGAATTGTAATCTCATAGTAACTTTGACATGTATTTTTCTTATGCCTAAGGTTGTTTAATATTTCTTTAGTCATTCTTGGCCACTTGAGCCTTTTCTGTTGAAAATTCTGTTTTGATCTGTACCCCAGGATTTTATTCATATTTTATGTCTAGTTTCTTGAGGTCCTTATATATTTTGGCAATCAGACCTTTGTCAGAAGTGAGGATAGTGAAGATCTTTTCCGATTCTGTAGGCTACTGCTTGTCCTAATCAAAGTGTCAGCTAAGAGTCCTAAAAAAATGAATAATTAACCTGAACTGACCACTTCCTTTGACCAGGCAAGACTACCAGTGTGGATATTGGTACACTGACTTAACCACATAACCTTCAACTACTGTCTGTTTAGCTTATGGAATTTGCTCAGGTAAATGTGACACAGAGTTTGTGTGAGTGGCTAACCAATGACTGGTTCAGAGTGCCAGGATCCTGAGGTTGCATGGCCCAGATACCTAGGATAGAATCAAACTCTACTGGAAAAAAATGTCAATGTAATGATGCCTAAAAATATTAGTTTATGCTTCTAGATTAGTGTCTCGCCCAATAGTCTTCAGGTAGACTTCATACAGAAACTAGTGGAAACAGATGCAGAGACTCACAATAACATTAGGTTGACTTTGGGGAATTCCATGTAAGAGATTGTGGACAGATTGTAGCAGCCATTGGGGTCAAGGACATTAAAAGAGATTACACAGAATCAACTAACCTGGGCTCATAAGAGCTCACAGAGACTGAAACTACAACCAGGGAGCCAACATTGAGTAGGGCCTCTACACATATGCAACTGTTGTATAGTTTGGTCCTTTTATGGATCTCATATCAGTGAAGCAAGAGCTGTCTTTGACTTTCTTTGCTGGCATTTAGGACCCTATTCCTCATATTTGTTTACCTTGATCAGTATAATACAAGGTGAAGTTCTAAGTCTTATTACAATTTGATATTCCATGTTTTGTCAAATTCAATGGTAGGTCTGCCATTTTCTAAAGAGAAATGGGGGAAAAGAATGTGTCAGAGGGCGAGTAGGGGTAGAACTTGAGAGGAGGGGATGAAGGGGAAATTGTATGTAAAATAAAGAAAGAAAGAAAGAATAAAAACTAAACAAAAATAATAAAACAAAACAAAACAAAAAAGTGAAACAGTAAAACCAAAAGGTAAGGTCTTTTTGAGCTAATGATTAATAGTATTTTGTCAAGCAGCCATCAATCTAAGTCATCAAATGCTGTTTAAAAGGAAGTAATAAAATTTAGTCATGAACTATCTAATTATACAAATGTCTCCCAAATTAAGACCAAGGAGAGATATTATAAGTAACAAAATAATTTAAATTACTGAGAAATGTCTATAACAGTATGTTAGATATGAAAATGACATAAACACAAATGATGCATACATTCTTAAAGTATTATTTGAAGCTCTGAATAAACTAAGAAATAAAACCATAGTAATGAACATATATCAAAGTGATGAAACTATAAATTCCCAGAGGACTAACCCATGAACTAACAACAGAATTCCTAAAAAGTTCAGGAGATGTGATGTAATAATACATTATGGACAATAAAAAATTTAAAGAAAAAAAGTCAATGCTAGAGCAAGAAACCAGAATATATGCAATAGTTTAGATTAGCCACAAACTTGCAATGTTTAAACAATGATGAATTTTGCCAAAAATAAAGAAGAATGCCCTTGGACAACTTTTCAAAACACATTTCAAATTGTAGTCACATCAGGAAATACAAGGTTAGAAAAACCCCTTTACACAGTGATCCATTTTGTTCTCCATATCTAAGGTCACGTACCTTGATGGGTACATAGAGTGGTGGAGGTTTTGGTGCCTTATTCAGAAAATTTTTACTCAACTGTGCTGATTTAATTCTCAGTATTTAAAGTCAGCATACTTCTTTTATTTAAATTTATTTGTTGACAATATCTGCAAATGTTGATAAATATGTGATGACTATACCCAACTTCTTAGTTCTCTCCTACTCATTTTGCCCCCAACAGGAGTCCCTTTCTACAGTGATGTACTTTTTTTTCTACTTATCTGTGCACTGTGTTTAACCAAAGCAATCTTTGTGCCCATTGCTTTGCAATTATGCCTGGGCAATGGTAAGAACATCTGTAAATCACAAGGACAGAAAATATATGACCTTGCTCCAAAATCATCAGACAATGACAGTTCAGTAAAGAGGTTTAGAGTATATAGGCTTCTAATTGTTCTACACTTGACTTCTGTTATCTGTGGGCGGCCCATAGTAGGGAACCTTGAAATCATGACTCATTGATGTCATGTCACAGCTCTTCTCACTTTTTCAGAGTTCTTTCTTTCTTCCATTTTTTCATAGCCCAAATCACCATTATTGTACAAGTGATTTGAAACCTACACACCACATGTGCTCATCTGCACACAAACATAATATTGTTACAGAACATCCTGAGTACTTCTTGATAAACTATATAATTAGACTGTAAAATAAGTACTCATTACTTATGTGATTTCTAATAATACAATTTCAATTAAATTTTAGCAATTCAATTAAATTTTTTCTAAGTCATGTGTCTTTGAAGAAAAAGCACAATGGAGGGTGATCGTATACTTCCTCAGGTAAAGGAGCATGAAGCCGAGACAGAGGATCTGAATTCAATCCCCAAACTTTACATATTAGAAGAAGAAACCTACTTCCACTAGTTGATTTTGGTGGTGATTAAAATTGAGAGATTTTTTTGAGTCTCAGAAGAGACTTTAGACTTTTAAACTGTGTTGGTTGAGACTGTGGAAGACTGTGGGGGCTAAAGTTGGACTAAGTTTTTTTTGCATTATTGTATTGCCAAGACTATATCACCTCACTTTTGGAATATAGTGGTTTGAATGAAAATGTCTAACATAGTCTCATATATCTCAACATTTAGTCTATAATTAGTAAAATTATTAAAAAAAATTGGAAGCTATGGCCTAGTTGGAGGAGGTATGACTCTAGGCGGAAGCTTTGAGCTTTCAAATATCCATGTCATTTCCAGTTAGCTCTGTCTATGTAACTTTTACTTATGGGCAACGTGAAAGCTCTCAAGAACTGCTCCTGTGTATTCCATTCTGTCTTTCTGCTCCCATGCTTTCTGCCATAAAAGCAATAAATTCAATCCTATGGAACTGTAATCTCTCCAAATAATTGCTCTCTTTTACATATTGATTTGGTCATTGGTGTTTTGTTATGGCAATAGAATTTGTAACTAAGAAAATGAGAGAAGAATTTGAAGAGGTTGTATTTATCTAAGCATACCATAAATAAGCTATATATGCATACTTTAAAAAACTATATCCTGGGTTATTATTTCTAATCTATCAGCACAGTTGAGTAAAAATTTTGTAAATAAGGCACCAGAACCTCCACCATATGTACCCATCAAGGTACATGACCAGACATGAGCCATGCTTCCCTGTAGTCATCTGATTTCTGGAAAACACAATGGAGGTATTTTCATGTTTTGTTAGATAATTTGTGACAGCCTATTTAAATTATTTGAATACACATACAGATTATTATAACCACTATCTCATAAATATTAGGACATGATATTAGAGAAATAATGGCTTTAATATCTAGGCACAAACAAGATTTTCAAATTATTATAAACATATAAACATGTGGTTTTATTCCACAAATGAAATACATTATCAAAAGGTACATAGCATGATTACTATATATAATATTATATGTAATATATATTATATAATATTTTCAGAACATAATATATATAATATTTTTAATATACATGCAATATTTTCAATATATGTTTACCTAGCTCACCTTGGAAGTTACATTACTTGATCATACAAAGTAAAATAATGATCATGCAAATAAACTGATGGAAGTACATTAAAAAAACTATACACACTTTTTTCTTTCGGTTTAGGAATAAAATAAATGGATTCTCTTAATGTATATGAATATTTAGGAGTTAATTACAGAGGTTATGTTAAGTTGAGACAGCTAGAATTACGATTTTGCTTTTTAATTGTTTTGATTTTTAAGAATTTGTAGATTTTTTCAAGTTTCTTCAGTATCTTCTGTAATGAAATTAAAATTAATATTACCACATAATGCTAAACATAGATGTTTTAAAAAGTGATATTCATAAGTAATTAGAATAATGTATTGTTAATAATTTAGTGATTAATAATAATCTAGTGTTTGCATAGTTTTGGGAGCGCTGATAATATTCAGTAAGTTTTTGTTATTTTCCTGTTTGTATCATCCTTTAATCCTCAGACACAAAAAGGTTTATTATGCTGAAGCATTATTATTTCTGTTACAAATCTATTGTTATACTTTTGAATGTATGTTAATAATAGTTATTTTATAGCCATACATTAATATAAGAAAATATCTTGAAGAAATGAAATTGTAAGATTTAATTTCTAGTTGAAAGTTGACTAAATTGTTGTATAATCTGAAATTTCTTATTACATAAGAATTCTAAATATTATTCCTGAATTTACATATAATTTATCTGCTTCCTTATGGCATTCTTAATGTCTTTATTTCTAAGTGTATAGATAGCTGGATTCAGGAAAGGTGTGATGACTGTATAAAACACAGCAAGAAACTTGTCCACCCAAGGGATGCTGACTGGCCACAGATAGATAAAAATGATAGGACCAAAGAATAGCACAACCACTATGATATGGGAGGTACAGGTAGAGAGTGCCTTTGATGAACCATCTTTAGAATAAAGTTGAACAGTTAATAGAATATAAGTATAAGATATCAGCAATGGAATAAAACAAGTTGTTGCTAAAACACCACTGTCAGCATTTATCACAATTTCCAGATTATCAGTATTGATACAGGCTAATTTCATCACCAAAGGAATATCACAGAAAAAGCTGTCTATCACTCTAGGTCCACAAAAAGGTAGATCTACAATCAAGAGTAATTGACTAATGCCATGCACAAATCCAATGATCCATGATACCAAAACAAGCCAGATACACTTTTGTCTGTCCATGATGCTGGTGTAGTGGAGTGGCCTGCAGATGGCCACATAGCGGTCATAGGCCATTGTTACAAGAAGCACCATCTCACTACCTCCAATGAAATGCACACAGAGGATCTGGCTCATGCAACCCCCAAAAGAAATAGTTTTATTATCTTTTAGTAGGTCTGTGATCAGTTTGGGTGTATTTACTGAAGAAAGGCAGAAGTCAACAAATGAGAGATTAGCTAATAGAAAGTACATGGGAGAATGAAGATGATGATCAGTGATGATTAATATCACCACAAAGAGGTTGCCTACCATAGTCATCAGGTAGAGGGTGGAAAATGGCAGCAGGAAGAAGATCTGTAGTTCCCTTGAGGTACAAAGTCCTTGAAAAATAAACTCAGATACCACAGTCTGGTTATTATCTTCCATTTAGTAAACTTCACTAATGGCTTACACAAAGAGAGCTCAGCCAAGAAATCTTGGAATAGTAAAGCTAAATTTTAAACAATCAAGTAAGAGCAGAAATAATACAAATTGAAATCTCAACAATTTATCCAACCAAAGTTTGAAATATTTGTTTCCATAGCGAGTCTTAGCAGGAAAGGTTCTTTAATGTAGAATAATAGATGGAGAAACAGCATTACACATCTGAAAGAAAATATATAAAGTATCAAAATGAATATATTGATTAAAAATATTAGTAGCAAATAGTCTCCTTAAACTTTTAGACCTTAAATATACTTTGTCTTTGTGGAATCAGACATAATTTCCTTCGGTTAATAACTGAGACATAGTTAGATCCTGTTTATTTGACCATTATACTTACAGAATGACAATCTATTGTCATATTTTAAACATAAACACAAAAGTTCCAGGCATAAGTCTAGTGCTGACTGTGTATGAACTAACAGAATGAGCTGATCCTATTAAAAAGTGTGAGGAAAAACTTTTCATTGAGTAAATTGAGAACCAGGTGCTAAAGACACATTGTTAGCATTATGTCTTTCCTTTATTTTTTGTGTATCTTCTCACTTTCATATATTTACATACCTAAAGATATTACTTATTGTGATATATTTACTTGTTTTCTAATCTAAATGGTGAGATTTCATGTCATACTTTGAATAATTTCTTCATGAAAGCTTCTCTCCCTGCCTATAGTCTTTTCTTCATTACTTTACATTCTTTCCTTACTTATTCCTCATCGTAATTTTTCTACTTTCCCATTATATTTTTAGTTTTGAAGTTGGAAGATTAGAAACTCAAGTTAGCAGATATTTTGCAGTTTCTGTGTCAAGTGCTTTAAATATATTATATTTTATTGATAATAATACTTATTGATTTTCCTTTGTCAATAACTTCAATCAAGTAGCAAAGTTATAGTACAAATATATTGTCTGTCTCCAAAACCTTCAATATTACTTTCAAACTTGAGTGTAACTGATAAGAAACTTGATATTGAGTGTTCAAAGCAAAGTAATGATATTTGTTAAGCAAGGCACTTTACTCTTTAAGATGAAGTACAAATATAGTGTTTACATAAAAATTAGTGCAATTTCATTACGTTCACAATTCAGTGAAATTAACCTTGAATATCAGTGGCATACCATACCTTTTATTGATTCTGCTAATTAATAATGAACTATTCTTACTTTAAACCCACCTGTTCTCATCTCCCTTCAATCTCTATTAAGTATTTCTTACGGTATTACGTATAGCTTGAGAAAATACAGAGTAAGTTTAATGTTCTGTGAACACCATCCTTCTCAAAGTTGAGAGATTAAAACTTGGAAGATTACAGTAGGAAATCATAAGATATGACCACATAAAACTGCTTTAACTTCCCAGAAGTCTCAAGTATTTGTTGGAAGGGAA
Source organism: Arvicola amphibius (assembly GCF_903992535.2). NCBI lineage: Eukaryota > Metazoa > Chordata > Mammalia > Rodentia > Cricetidae > Arvicola > Arvicola amphibius. Next base: position 64,356,828 of record NC_052051.1, on the reverse strand, counting down.
AAGATGTACTTTTTTTGTTAAGCACAACAATTACAAATGCAATACTCTATATAAAATCATGAGGGAGGAAAAGATATGCAACTCTAAAACAAGCAACAGACAAATCTTTGATGAGTATTTAAGATTAAAAAAAAAGGTTGCAACAATCATTTTTGGAAGTACTCACTATAGAAGAAACAGGTCTTCCATTTTGGATGATGTTTCCTCTAATTCTTCCTTGAATCCAAAACCATTAAACTGTAGTTTCTGCTGTAACCAGTAATGCTTAGGGTATTTCACCTCAGTGTGGTTTATATATGCTGACAATAGTTGTGCCTGTCTTGGAAAGCTGCCCATAAACAGGACCTAGTAGTTGGAAAAAGTTTTGCTTTCATTGTCTTTGGGGACCCCTAGCCTTTAACTTTTCTTGAACTGAACAGCTTAATAATAAAGAAAATAGTTCCTTTATTTTACAAATATTTTGTAATTTTTACATTGGAATTTTATGTGTTCTGATAATGTATGTGTTTTTGGATAAATCACATAGGCCAGTGAGATGCCATAGCCGATAAAGTCACTTGTTATCATGAAAATGATGTATGTTAGTCTCTGTTAATGGAGAAAGAGACCAAGTCTTTCAAGTTGTCTTCTGACCTCCAGTTATGTGCTGTTACATGGGTGAATGTACATATATAGATATGCATATATATATATATGTATGCATATGTACACACATATAAATAAATGTCATACTTTTGGTTTTATTTTATTTAATTTATTGTTCATTTCAGAAGCAAATTACACAGTAACATGACAATTCCACCTTAATCACAAAGTTATTACTGACTTCTTTCCTCCAGCTCCGCCTCATTTCACCGCTCCCCGCCTGATTCGTGAGAGCTAGAATAAATACTCAAAAGGCACATGTGTACCATGACAGACCCAATACATTCAAGACTTCAGAAGCTCCAAATTCAAGAAAATGTACTCAAAATCAAAGTCATAGGTCATCCTTCCCATACTTGTTATTTTAGGGATTTTGGCTGAATTTGTTTAGCAAGAATTGCCTGAAACTTACTAGTAATGTGGTAACGACATTTTTATAAACTAAGCAAAATGAAAAAAAATCTCAAACCACTCATTTGATATTATATACTCAGTAAGTTTCACATTTTAAATTTATTTTTAATAGTAGTATTAGTTCTCTGTATGCTATTATTTTTATTCTTTATTCTGGATAGAAGTGATTTTTAAAGTCCAGTTTCTGTCACAGGATAGCCAAAGGTACTTTATCAATTTGTTGTTGCTTTGGTTTTATAGATTTGTACTACTTTTTAATTATACAAACCTCATTCTTCATTGGACAACCTGAAGGCTTTCATCTATTTGAAGTTACATATAAAGATGCATATGTCTTTGGCATTCCATCAATTCTCAGATGTTTTAACACTCTGCTTGCAGAAGTCAAGGCTAATAATGTTTTTAAAAGAGAAAGAATCTTGTCTGTAATTTTACAGTGCATATAGATATTTAGACAACCATCGCAACACCTTCAAATGACACCAGAACCACGTTTTATTACTGACAATCTTTAAAACTTTATGATCAACCCATAGCATACTTACATCTAAGGGAAACAATCTTATTATAATTTGTGCACTGTGACTTTAGTTTTATATACATTTTATGGAGAATAATTATAGTGAACATATTTACACATACGTATATATACACAAATAGTGAAAGTAGATATTAGTACTTTACATAGACACTATGTGTACATTAATGCATCTAGAATATATTTAAATTTTTCATCCATAATAATTTATTAAGTATACTTTTCAACCTGTAAAATAATTACTAAGAATTGCTAGTCATATATAATTGAAAAAATTTTAAATCTAATATTCTCCTATTTCTTTACCCAGTGTTTTACTTGTAATTTCAATTCTATCACTTTCTGTTTAATAACATTTTTAAGGTTTGTATATAACTGAGAGAATACCTTATTGTGTGTAGGGGCTTGTGGGTATCTGGCTTTCTTCATTTAACATTATATCTTCCACATTCAACACTGACATTATATTCTTCTTTTTAAAAATAATTAACAAAGCATGATCATTAGAAAAAAATATATTGACAAGTATAAAGACAAGATATAGAGAGTCCCAGCAACTCAAACTCAAAAATGTTGGAGTAATTTATTTGGTCCACTGACTGAAACAGAGGAATGGACTTTAAAGCACCTGTTGATAAAATATGACAAAAATCATATTTCATGATGGTAATGTATATCCACATTGATCCTAATACTTTGTTCTTGGCCAGAAACATGAAAGTAGACAAACTTGAGTTAACTAGCACTAAGAAAGTGAAATGTAGTGATGAGGAGATCATACAAGAATGAATGGGAAACAGCAGGGTAAAGTCCCTCATGTCTTTAGTTATGGTTTGCACTATGGTGAGGCAGGAGACTCATAGGTTTAAACAACTTCTCTTACAAAACGACCATTTAATAATAAATTATTAAATCAGTAAAGAAAGAAAACTATTAATACACTGAATTGAATAAATACAATGGGCTAATTTTATTGTTATTCTAGACACAGCTGTTTTGTGCTTTGCTTGCTTTTGATAAACAAAGATGCATTTACTTCTTTTATGATTTCTTCCTATGAGTTCTCCCACATGCATGGATTACAGTAATTTCTGTTACATTTGATATTAATGCTGTTCTTGACCAACTGAACATTTAGCTCGGTTTTCTATGTTGTGTCTTTTGTTTATGTAAGTAATTGTGGAGGTCAGAAACACATATTGGGGTCTTTCACAACATTTAAATAATGACTCAATAATACAGCAATGAACTTATTTATTAATTCATTATTCTCCACAAAAATATAGTATTCATACAGAAGTCAAATATAACACACAATGTTAATATCAATATGTATCTTCTATTAAAATATTTTTTTCTGCAAAAGACACTATTTTAGTACATTATCTCACTTAAACTTCACAAAATTCTCAGTGTATTTTACATACATTTTATGGATTGAGACATTGAATTTTAGAGGGATGAAGTATCAAAATTAGGTTTTGTATTTGTATCTATAGAATATTATAACCTATACTCCTAATCATTAAACTCTGTTCACAAATGGCAGCCCCTAAATATATGCTGTGAATCTTCCAAGATCATCAACTAAATATTACACAATTTCTACTTTACTTAATATAGTAATATAAAGGCTTCTTTTCTGTTGTTTCCATTTGTTGTCATTGCAATTTCTATTTTCTTAAATCTACATAATTTTTGTTTTACTACTTGGGCAGGGGCAACTGATGATCATAAATTTAGGGTTATTTTTGGATAGATATTGAGTTGGAGGTCAGCCATAGCTACAGGAGAAGCAATCCCATTTCTGTATAGATGTACCTACAGATTCGTTCGTTGCTTAGTTATTGTCATAGAAGCTTCCTCTTATGATAGATAGGAACAATCACACAGACACACAGCTGGGCAATGTGTGGAAAGTTAGAGACTTTGGAACACTCAGTCCTAACTGGAAGGTTTTCATCAAGCTTCTCTCCTTGGTGCTTGGAATGGTGTGAGGAAGAGGAGGCAGAAATATTTTAAGAACCAGAGATTGGGTGGCACCAAGGAAACAGTGTTTTCCAGATAATAGAACTAATACAATATTAACTCAGATAGACTGCAGCATGCACAGAGCCTACACATTCATTTATATTTTGATATCATCAGCTTCTGATTACAAGTGAAATACTAAAAACAAATGTAAAGAAAAGACTTTTGGAACTATGTATGAATAGCATTTGTCAAGTAACATGAATCTAAATCATACCAAGCTGTTTGAAAAAAGTACCCAAATTTCAGTTATTAATTGTCAAATGACACATTTGCCTCCCAAATTAAGATGAATGAGGAATATTATATGTAATAAGATAATTCAAAAAATGTGAAAAGTCTCTAACAGTCTGTTAGATATGGAAAATGACATCAATAACATATAAGATGCATACATTCTCTTAAAACATTTTCTAATATATTTGATGCTCTGAATAAATGAAAAATCAAGTCACTGTAATAAAAATATCTCATAGTTACAAAAATATCAATTTCCAGTGGAATAGTCCATGGATTAACAGTGAAATTCCAGAAAACTATTTTCTGAAAGGTGATGTTATTCAATAAAAGAAAATGAACAACATGAAATTTGGAAAAATAAATAATGAATGGTTAAGAAAATATAGTTATGTGCCTAGATTAGAATGTGCTTCAACCTTGTAATGTTTAAACAATGATAATTTTACTTAAATACAAAATAAGTTACAGACTATGTTTCTAAACATTTTAAATTTTGAATGTAACAGGAAACAATGTATCCAAAATTCATTTACCCACTGATTCATCTTGGGTAGTAGAATTTTAATGAAATTTAAGTTACCTATATTTTTAAGAAATAAGAAACTGTATTCCTATAGTTTTGTTGTAAAAGTGATGCAATTTTTTACATAGAAGTATTAGTTCTGTCAGGCTGTGGTGGTGCTTGTCTTTAATCCCAGTACTTGGGAAACAGAGGCTGGCAGATCTCTGTGAGTTTGAAGCCAGCCTGGTCTACAAGAGCTAGCTCTAGGACAGGATCCAAAGCAACAGAGAAACCCTGTCTCAAAAAGAAAAAAAAAGAAAAATATATTTAGTTATTCATATCCTTCTAACATGTACCATAAGCACCATTTCATCTACTACCACTTTTATACTTTAAACAGTTCCACAATTATTAAATTTTGTTTCAGGTTTTCTTTTACTAGCAGAAGATGAAGACATCCCTCTAAAGTTCACAGTAGGCTCTATATCCCAGATGTGCTGACTGAGAGTTTTAAGTGATACTAGCAAGAAGCCTGATTGTAAGCTGAGAGAAACAGGGTGAGTGGAGGTCTTATGGCTGTTTAGGAGAGATGCAGATCACATAATTAACATATTTCATAATTTGAGATGGACTATCTAAGGTTCATTACATTTCAAACTGAACAGACATCGGTCTGGTATTACTTGGGACTCCTTTTTTTCTCAAATTATTTTCAGTTTCTTGCTCCGTTATTATCATTATACATGGTATAGCCTTCTTGCATTAGGAATGGGTACTTCCTAATGCAAGATAAAATTTATGACCCGTAAGAAATTGAATTTGCTTTCATCTGATTTAGATCTAGGTTTTTAAATCTCCATATCTCAAATATTTACAATGTTTATGAAGCTAATATCTACTATTCACAAACCCTTCACATTCAAGTCTCACTGTCTTAGTTACCTTTCTATTACTATGACAATACACCATAATAAAAGCAACTTATAAATAAAAGCATTTAATTTGATGCTCATGATTCTAGAGGATTATAGCCCATGGATATCATGGCAGAGAGTGGAGCAGCAGGTAAACAGACATTTATGACCCAGAAACAGTAGCTGAGAACTCTTATCCAAAAACATGAGGCAGAAGACAGAAAGAACTGGGGAGAGAGAACTGGGAATGGTATTGGTTATTGAAAGTTAAAAGTCTATCCCAACTGACACACTTTCTACAACAAAGTTATACCTAATACTTCTCAAGCAATTCCACCAACTGCAGAACAACATTTTAAATACATGAACTTATGGGACTATACTTATCAAACAACCACATTCCACTCTCATAGGTTGGAGCCATATCAAATCCAATGCATTGAGATCAACCTCAAAAGTACTTTTTTCTCCACTGTCTCAACACAATTTAAAACTACAGTCTCTTCTGGACTCAAGGCAGTCTTTCAATTTTAATCTTCTCGAAAATCAGCCTAAAGTAGATCTATTCTACCTCAAGAAACTGCCATATTGAATTTCAAAGTTCTCTACAAGTTTGCAATTCCACCAGGAATTGAGGGGTGTTCCCCTTGCTCCACATCCTCACAAGTATTAGCTGTCACTTATACTTTTAATCATAGGCCTTCAGGCAGGAACAGGAGTAAGATGGAATCTCAGAGTCATTTTGATTTGCATTTCCCTGAGGTCTAAGGATGTTGAACATTTCTTTAAGTGTTTCTCAGTAAATTTTGTTTTCCTCTGTTGAGAATTCTCTGCTTAGATCTAAACCCCATTTTAAGTAGTATTATTTAGTTTGTTGGTGTCTAGAATACACAGCTATACCACTTCAGGGCATATATCCAAAGGATGCTCTGCCCTAACACAAGAAAACTTGCTCAACTATGTTCATAGCATCTTTACTCAAAATAAACAGAACTAGAAAAAAATAGATGTCCCTCAACCAAAAAATGGATAAAGAAAATCTGTTACATATATACAATGGAGTATCGCTCAACTATTAAAAAATATATAAAATTTACATGCAAATGAATAAAACTTGAAAAAGTCATCCTGAGTGAGGTAACCCAGACTCAGAAAGACAAACATGAATGTTCTATGATAGGAGTCTACCAGTATTGCCATGAAAGACTTCATTTAGCATCTGATGGGTGTAGGTGCAGAGTCCTACAGATAAATATTAGTCCTGCACACAGGTGGTGGTGGGAAGAAAGTTCAGAGGAACTAGAGGGGACAGGGGCACCACAAGCACAGAATCAACTGACAGAACTCATGGGGACTCTCAGAGATCAGAGGGCCTATAGGACTTTGAACTAGATCCTTTACATGTATGTTTTGACTGGGGTTTTATGGAAATCCTAAAGGTGGGAGTGGGGTTGTATCTGACTCTTTTTTCTGCTTGTGGGCTGCTTTTCCTCATACTGGGTTGCCCTGTTCATATCCATTTTGATATGATGCCCAGTATTGTAGTATCATATTATGCCATGCTAATTTCATGTCCTGGGAGGTCTGATATTTTCTCAGTACTGAGGGAAATCGATCTGTGGGAGAGGGAGGTGGGGAGGAGAGACTGGAGTGATGGACAGAGGCAAAATGCAGTAAGAATTTAGTATAAGTGAGAAGAATATAAAAGCAACAATAACAATAAAAGAAAAAATAGCTTAAGGTAGTTGATTTTCTTCCTCTAACATGTAGATTTGGTGCATTGAATTGAGGTCATTAGGCTTGACAGCAAACTCCTTTATTTAATGAACTGTCCTACCGGCCTCCATTGTGATTCTTCTTGAAACATCAGTTATGTAGAAGTAATATCACTGGATTGCTAAAACTAAATTAAAATCATATCCTTAGAAATCACACAGGCAATAAGCAAGTATTTTCCAGTCTAATTGTAGTTTATCAAAAAGTTCTCTTGTGTTCTATTTAATGGTATGCCTACAGGCAGCTGAAAGTAAGTTGTGTGTAGGTTTCAAATAGCTTGTAAAATGGCAGTGATTTGAGAAATGAGGAAAAGGGGCAGAAAGAATGCATGCGAGATCTCTGCAATCATGAGAGGCATTGTGAAATACAATCTAGTGGGCATGGCACAGCCAATGCAGTCATGATTTCAAGCCTGGCTAGTATTGGTCCTTCACAGTCAACTGTCAATTATAGGTCAGTGTGTAGTCTATATTCTCACCTCCTTGCTGAACTGTGAGCTCCTGACAATTCTGTTGCAGGCCTAGATAGTGTCTTCAGGTGTGCCCCAATGATGAGCTTACCAGGGATAGTTCCAAACCAATACACACAGACACAGAGATAACTCTGGTGAATCCAAGTGGGTCGGAGAACAAAAAAAAAGTAATGTTGAAAAGCACTGGCATGCATGTGACTGGGGAAGTAGGTAATAGAAGTAGGAGGAGGGAAATAGAGAGATAAGAGGACAGGGAAATTAGACATATGCAATCAGCTTATTGCAGATATTGCCAAAGAACAAATTTCAAAAAAGAAAAAAAAATGGTGACTTTAAATGTTAGTTAAATCTATAAAAACAGCTGGGATAATACATTAGAAAAAAAGATACGAAAACTTCCCAATATATTTCCCCAAAACTCAAGGTATGTGGAAAGACATGAGCCTTGCTCATTGCTATTCTGATTTCAGGGAAACATGATACAGGTATTTGAATGTCTTTTTTAGTTTATAAAAATATACTTAACTTATTAGACTACACATATAGAGGGATTGCAACCATAATTCATGAAATATTAAGACAGGATATTCAAGAAATTATGACTTACATCTCTTTTTAGGATTAAACTAGATATCAAACTATTGTAAATGTGTATATGTGGAGCTTTATACATCAAATGACATGCATTATTAAATGGTAGCTAATATTAAGTCTATACATATACATATATATATATTATTTTCAAACATTATTTTTTACCAAGATGTTCTACTTACAGAATATAGAGTAAAATCAAGTTCATAAAAGTTATTGTGAACTGAGGGGATTGTATTCTAATATCATAAACACTATTGTTTCAGTTATTGTAAAAAAGGGGGGATTATGATTTCATTCGAATAGGAACAAATTGGAAAATGGCAGAGATCACATCAATATGAGGCAACTAGTATTAAAATTTGTAAATCATTTTGATCTCTAAGAGGATGCAAAACTTGAGAATATCTTCAGTATTTTCTAAAAAGTTAAAATTAGGATTGGAATACAATGATATATTTTTAAATTATAATTTTGATAGGTAATTCAATGGGAACTTTGTAAAAGTCTATCTAAAATGATATGCACAGTGTTGTGACAATCAAAATGATTAGATATGGTAGTGACTATTATTTTTATAACATTATCTACATCTTCTACTCTTCAGACACAAAGATGTATATGATGCAGTTATTATTCTTTCTAAGTGGTAACAACCTAAGTATTAAACCTTTGAATATATTTTTATAATAGTTATTTTAATAACCATATATTCATGAACCAAATACCATGAGGAAATCCCATATATATGCAATTTCATGCTCAAAATACAGCTAAAATAGTATGCATGCAATAAATTTTTTGATTAGAAAAGTAGTCTAAAAATTATACCCAAATTTACTTGTGATCTTTAAGTTTTTTAATGGCAGTTTTAATATCTTTATTTCTCAATGTATAGATTGCTGGATTCAGGAGAGGTGTGATGACTGTATAAAACACAGCAAGAAATTTGTCCACCCATGTGATGCTGACAGGCCATAGATAGATGAAAATACAGGGTCCAAAGAATAGCACAACCACTATGATATGGGAAGTACAGGTAGAGAGTGCCTTTGAGGAAACATCTTTGGAGTGAAGCTGAACAGTTATTAGAATGTAAGTGTAAGATATCAGCAGGAGAATGAAGCAAGTTGTTGCTAAAACACCACTGTCAGCATTTATCACAATTCCCAGTGTATCAGTATTGATACAGGCTAATTTCATAACCAAAGGAATATCACAGAAAAAGCTGTCTATCATTCTTGGTCCACAGAAAGGTAACTCCAAAATCAGAATCAGTTGACTCATGGCATGCACAAATCCAATGATCCATGAAATCAAAACAAGCCAGATGCATTTCTTTCTGTCCATGACATTGGTGTAGTGTAGTGGCCTACAGATGGCCACATAGCGGTCATAGGCCATTGTTACAAGAAGAACCATCTCACCCCCTCCAAAGAAATGCACACAGAGAATCTGGCTCATGCAGCCTCCAAAGGAAATGGTTTTAATATCTTTTATGAGGTCTGTTACCAGTTTGGGGGTAGTAACTGAGGAAAGGCAGAAGTCAACAAATGAGAGATTGGCTAACAGGAAGTACATGGGAGAATGGAGATGATGATCAGTGATGATTAAAATCACCACAAAGAGGTTGCCTACCACAGTCATCAGGTAGAGGGTGGAAAATGGCAGCAGGAGGAAGATCTGTAGGTCCTTTGAGTCACAAAGTCCCTGAAAAATAAACTCAGACACCACAGTCTGATTTGTTTCTTCCATTTAATATACAGTGCTCCAATGGGAGTGAGAGACAAAGTCTTAAAAAGAGTTCCTTAAACAGAAGCAATAACATAATGTTCAGAGTTAAGAAAGAAGAATACAAATTATATATTAGCATGGCATTCAGTCAAATTTTAAAGGAGTCTTGTATTTGTACAGTGGTCTAATTAGAAAGGTTTTTAAATATAGAATGATTGGTCCAAAAGCTTTGTACATCTAAATGACAATATTTATAGGCATCATTATGTCTATATTTTTTAAAAAATAACAATTTCACATATTCTCTTTGAGTATTTCCTAAGCATTAACCTGGATATTTTAATCTCATTAAATATCAGAGATATAGCTACAACCTGTTTACCTGACAACATAATTCAAAAATGACAATTTATTGACATATTTCAAACATGAACACAAAATTCCTCTGCATAAATCTCTTATTGACGGTATATAAAATACAGTAACAAACAAATTTAATATAAAATGTGAGAAAAATAAATAATTGGATAAGCCAGGTACTAAAGACACTTTGTTAACATTTTTTTTATTTTTACTTATTCATTACAGTGTTTCTGTAAACAATCCTATATTCAGAGACCTTCGAGATGTCACTTATTGTCCTATACTGGCTTTCAATTTTAAATTGTGATAATTTATATGCCATTCTGAATAATCGATAAATGAAAGCCAATTTCCCACTTTCGCTACCTTATGTCTCCTTCTTTCTTTCTTTTCTTATATAAAATGTCATTTCAGATTATTTATATTGAGTTGTAGAATTTGCAGTGAAAGATTATTATTTAAAGCCCCCACCATTCTCATGTCCTTCCCACTCTTTTTACCTGCTACTCTACTTTATTGTCTCTCAGAAATAGATATAAAAAAGTTCTAACATGTTAAGACAATTTTAGAGTAAAGTAAGTGGCCTATCAACACAACACTTTTTCAATAGAATCTTGTTACATAAGAGTTTATTTTATGTTAACATATAAAATTACTTAAAATTGCCAGAAGTCTCAAATGTTATTGGAAATGTAAACTCATATATTTTGGAAAATAGAACAATTAAAAATGCAGATGCAAGATTCTCTGAAAGTCACTAATGAAAAAAAAATGTGTTGCTATTGTAGAAAAGAACTTTATAAATGAGTATTTGCCATAAATGATAGTAAAACTATTATTTGGGAATGTACTTACATCATAGCAATCATCTCATCAAACAGCTTCTCCCAAGTTGATAATGTTCCCTCTAAATTCTGCTGGAATCTGACACTATGATATATAGCAATAATGTGATTTCTACTGTGAACAATTTAGGCAAGAATTTCTTCTCAGTTTGGTTTTATATACACTGACAAAGTATGACTGCATTAGAAATGCTCCTGTTATGTACTTTAAATGCATCCAAATCCTTGGGGATCCTGAATTAGAGGTTTCTTGCAGTAATGCCCTGTTTTTAATACTAGCTAAGTTCATGTTAAAATTGTAAAATGCAAGATAAAATTTAAACAAAAGATAAAATATGTTGGCTTCGGTGTGGAAAAACAGAAGTCCTGTATATTGCTGTTGATAATATACAGTAGTATTGTACCAAAAATGATGAGAGATGTCACAAAAAATTAAAAATAAAACTAATCTAAGCCTACTATCCAATCATTAGAAATACATATTAGATAAAACCATATATCAATAAATGCTTCATTTCCATTGTCTTTGATGTATTATTTATAGCATACTTTATCTACTGAGGCATTTAGGGACAGATAAACAAATAGAGAACCTCATGTATCTGCATTATACATATATATGATATATGTATAAAAGGACATGCATGTCCACATGTGTACACACATATACATATATATCCACATGTTAATATTATTTAGTTATCAATAATGTTGTCTTAATAAAGAACACAATGATGTTATTTGTGGCAATTTGGATGAACACTTTGTATATTCTTTCATAGAATAATAAATGTGTAATTTCTACATAGGTGAGGAATTTAAAACAATGGCATCAGAAGTAGAGTATACAATGATTATTTCTAGGAACTAGAGAAGGATGAAAAGGAGACATTCAGTGACGATGTAATTATTTCAAATAAATTAATTCCTACAGATATGTTTCAAAACAGAGTGACAATGGCTTATTATGACCCCTATATAGAGTAGATCTAGGTAGGGCTGTGTAGAGTGCTTAGGACTAAAGTGTTTTCCACTCAATGAGGAGGAACTGAATTTACATCCCAGAACATACATATATTGTCAACATTGCTATGGCAAGTGGGAGTTGAAAACAAGGGAATCTTGAGAAGCTAAGGCCAGATACATCAGGATACATCATCATCAAGAACTAGAGACCCTGTCTCAAATGAGATGGAAAGCCAGGACTGATACTCAATGTTGTCTGTTTTTCACACATGTGTGGTGTGGAATGTACTCTCTCTCTCTGTCTCCATCTCTTTGCCTCTCTATCTCTCTCAAAAGTGAAAAAAAAAGTAAAAAGAAAATGGAAACTTAGGGAAGGAAGTGTAATTTTACATGGAGTTTTAGATTTGAAGCTAAATCATTGTATATATTAAATGCATGGTTATTGAAAATCCGTTGTGCCTGAACAATGTTGCTATGTTTGGGAAAGCTGTTTAAAAACACGTTATTATTGTTTTTAAAGAAGAATACAGTGCTTTTTTTTTGTTGTTGTTTTTTTTGTTTTTTTTTTTTTTTGTTTTTCGAGACAGGGTTTCTCTGTAGCTTTAGAGCCTGTCCTGGAGCCCTGGAGCTAGCTCTTGTAGACCAGGCTGGTCTCGAACTCACAGAGATCCGCCTGCCTCTGCCTCCCGAGTGCTGGGATTAAAGGCGTGTGCCACCACCGCCCGGCTCAGTGCTCTTTTCTTAGACTTATATCTTTCATATCATAAAATTATTTTCAAGATATATCTGTTTCAGAAAACGTTACTTGTTATGTACACATGTAAGTGACAACCACATTAGCACACTGATATTGTCCTTATGACTAAAAAACTTATGTGACCTATTTCTTCCTTTGACTCAGAGGAACATTGTAGTATCACATCATGCTCAGAGCTTCCTTCAATTGAGTTCAGAAAATCAAGTTTGATGGAAAAGTATACTATGGTCATTTCTCTAAGTGATTGGAGGCTGCTTTCTATTGTATATTAAATAAATAACCTATTAATACAAACAAATACAACGATGATCCCAATAGTACAGAAAAACAATTCTTTTCATTATTTATATTTATTTTGTATCTGAGCTATCATATCTATATGTATCATGACAACAAACATACTATATATGGAAAAACATATTATTGTCATTGAGATGTGTTGTTATTGAGATGTCATTGAGATGTATCAGATGGTAATATCCCTTGTGGCTAAATCTGATAACCCAAGTTAATTTATTTGGCTTAACTGGGTCGCATATGATGGAGTCCTTTCAGATTGTAAGTACCTGCCTACTAGGTCGTGACCTCTTATACTATGTATATGGATGAAAAATCCGGGTTCATCCCTTTTCTCCTACCCCTTACTCCTTTCTGCCCACTGCTCTTTTTGGATCATGTGATTCAACCGGTCAAGGGAAGAATTCTGATTTGTGAGTTTACCCCTAAGTAAATAACTATCTATTTCTCAATTCTGAGTTTGTGTGGGATTTCTTTTAAGTATCCATTCACTGCTTCAATGGAGGGAGAAAACTGACTCCATAATCTTGTCTTCTAATCTGCACGCATGTATTGTTGCATGAATACAGGTAAACATGCATATGTGTGTTTGAATGCACACATATACATATGTGTTTATCAATGCATATATGGGCATGTGTATATTAATTTATGTCACACATATAAATATATATATTTTTTAATTTTTTAAAATTTTTTAATTAAAAGTTTCTGCCTCCTCCCCACCTCTCATTTTCCTCTCTCTCCTCCCACTTTTCTCCCCCTCCCTCTGCAGCCCGAAGAGCAGTAAGTTTTCTCTGCCCTGAGGGAAGTCCACGGTCTTCCCCCCTCCATCCAGGTCTAGGAAGGTGAGCATCCACACAGGCTAGGCCCCTCCAAAGCCAGTATATGCAGTAGCATCAAAACCCAGTGCCATTGTCCTTGGCTTCTCAGCAGCCCTCATTGTCCGCCATGTTCTGGGAGTCGGGTTTTATCCCATGTTTTTTCAGTCCCAGTCCAGCTGGCCTTGGCGAGCTCCCATTAGATCAGTCCCACCATCTCAGTGGGTGGGTGCACTCCTCGCGGTCCTGACTTCCTTTCTCATGTTCTCCCTCCTTCTGCTGGTGGGAATGCAAACTTGTGCAACCACTTTGGAAAGCAGTGTGGCGGTTTCTCAGGAAATTTGGGATCAACCTACCCCAGGACCCAGCAATCCCACTCTTGGGAATATATTCAAGAGATGCCCTACCATATTACCAAAGCATTTGATCAACTATGTTCATAGCAGCATTATTTGTAATAGCCAGAACCTGGAAACAACCTAGATGCCCTTCAATTGAAGAATGGATGAAGAAAGTGTGGAACATATACATATTAGAGTACTACTCTGAGGTATTCTCAACAGCAATGCAGAAGTGCTCCCTTTTCCCCACAACCTCTCCAGCCTGAGTTGTCATCGGTATTTTTTTTTAATTTGGCCATTCTTATAGGTATAAGATAGAATCTCAGAGTTGTTCTGATTTGAATTTCTCTGGTGACTAAGGATGCTGAACATTTTCTTAAGTGTTTTTCAGCCACTTTAGATTCCTCTGTTGAGAGTTCTCTGTTTAGGTCTGTACTCCATTTTTTATTCGATTTTTTCTTCTTTTGATGACCAATTTCTTGAGTTCTTTTTATATTTTGGAGATAGGACCTCTGTTTGATGAGGGGTTAGTGAAGATCTTTTCCTGTTCTGTAGGCTGCCATTTTGTCTTGTTGACCATGTCCTTTGCATTGCAGAAGCTTTTCATTTCATTAGGTCCCATTTATTGTTTCTCTCAGTGTTTATGCTATTGGGGTTATATTTAGAAAGGGGTCTCCTGTAGCAATGTGTTCAAGTGTACTTCTCACTTTCTCTTCTGTAAGGTTGGTTCAGTGTGGCTGTATTTATGTTGAAGTCTTTGATCCATTTGGACTTGAGTTTGCTACATGGTGATAGATATGGATCTACCTTCATTCTTCTACATGTTGATATATAGATATTCCAGCATAATTTGTTAAATATGCTTTATTTTTACCATTTGATTTTTTTTTGCTTCTTTGTAAAAAATCAATTGTTCAAAGGAGTGTGGATTAATATCTGGGTCTTTACTTGGTTCCATTGGTCCTCCTGTTTATTCTTATGCCAATTCCAGGCTCTTTTCAGTACTGGAGCTCTATAGTAGAGTTTGAAGTCAGGGATTTTGAATCATTCAGAATTTTTTCTTTATTGTACAGGATTGTTTTGGCTATTCTGGATTTTTTGCTTTTCCATATGAAGTTGAGTACTGTTCTTCTGAAATCTGTGAAGAATTTCGCTTGGATTTTGATGAGCATTGCATTGAATCTGTAGATTGCTTTTGGTAAGACTGCTATTTTTACTATGTTAAGTCTGCCTACCCAAGAGCATGGGAGATCTTTCTACTTTCTGGTGTCTTCTTCAATTTCTTTCTTTAAAGATTTAAATTTCTTGTCATATAAGTTTTCTACTTGTTTTGTTAGAGTTACTCTGAGATATTTTATGCTATTTGTGACTATTGTGAAGGGTGTTGATTCTCTGATTTCTTCCGCAGCCACTTTATCATCTGTGTACAGGAGGGCTAGTGATTTTTTTAGTTAATCTTGTGTCCTGCTACATTACTAAAAATGTTTATGTATTGTAGAAGCTCCTTGGTAGAATTTTGGGGACTGGTTATGTAAACTATCATATCATCAGAAAACAGTGAGCGTTTGACTTCTTCTTTCCCGAATGTATCCCCTTGATTTCCTTTCGGTTTAGTGCTATAGTTAGGACCTCAAGAACTATATTGAATAGATATGGAGAAAGTGGACAACCTTGTCGGTAGTGAGGAGGTGAGCAGGCCTGCTTTTCATCCCACCCAGCTTCCACATGGCTAGCTTTATACCCAAAATAACAACACACAAATTGTATTCTTTTAAATGCTGCATGGCCCATTAGCTCTAGCTTCTTACTGGCTAACTCTCACATCTTGATTAACCCATTTCTATTAATCTGTGTGTAGCAACACGAGGTGGTGGCTTATGGGAAGATTCTAACCTATATCCATCTTAGGCCAGAGTTCATGGCGTCTTCCTGAGTCTGCTTTCTTTCTCCCACAATTCTGTTCTGTCTTCCCTGCCTACCTATGTTCTGACCTATCAGGCCAAGCAGTTTTCTTTATTAATTAACCAATGAAAGCAACAGATAGATAGAAGACCCACCTACATCATTTCCCCTTATTCTGTTTAAACAAAAAAGAAAGGCTTTCACTTTAACACAGTAAAATGGCATATAACAAAACAGTTATCAAGCAAGAATTACAGTTACAATATTTAAATCTATTTTATCTTTTATCATAACAATGGAAAACTATAACTATAACTAACCATTCTTCAACTCCATCAAAGACTTCAGAAAGATATAATGTTACCTAAGCAAACATAAATAAGCAACTTACAAACTCTAGAAATGACATAGACATCTCACTGCCTGGACAGTCACCTAAAGTTCCTCTGTACCATTGGGGCAATCATCTTTGCCCTACAGGCCCATAGTATCCAGCAGACATTTCCATGAAGCAGGAAATTTCAAAGGCAGTTCAATCACTATCTGCTGTGTCCTGCAGAATGTCTCACAGACTCTTTCATAAATCAGGAACCCCAAAAGACCATCTCACCTTTAGGCAAGTTCAGCAGTCCTCTCTCTGCAGGTTCTTCGTGTCCAGTTTATACAACCATCCAGGCAAGAGCAGTTTCTTGCCTAAATGGCTAACCATCTCCATAAGGAGATTCTTCGATGCCCATCTTCCTCTTGAAGTAGATTGGTGCTGCCAGGAGCAGACATGTCTCATTGTCATGAAAAGCCCTAAATTATTAAAATCTTAAATGCCATATTCTGTGCTCTTTAAAAGATATGAAGAATGCTTATCTAACTGAAATATGTCTCTCTATATATAGAAAATCTAACTAACATGACTATAAGCTTGACTATTATTGATGATTATCCATTAACAACCTATACTTCCTAATTATACATGGCCTGAGGTGATGTGGTGATCTGAGGATCATGTATATTTTGAAATCACGTGTTAGGTGATATCTGACATCACTTCTATACTAAAGATTCCTTTGACTGTTTGAATTAACTTGTACTTACCTAATACTCTTAGGGTCATGTTTTTCTACTTATTGAATGGCAGCAAAATTTTCAGAAATGTTAGGTTGAATGTTTAGGGATGTGGTAAATACATATCAAACTTACTTAGCCTGAAGAAACAGGTTTTCAATTTCAACTTCTTGGGAGGTTAGGGTGGGAAAAATTCAGTCAAAGATAACTTGAGCCACTTAGAAAGATCTTACTTCAGGTTTTCAATATACAAAAAAAAAAAACAGGAATATATAGATCAGTGTTAGGGAGACTCCCTAGCATACATGAGACCCAGCATATGTTTTAACCCTTAGCTCCAAAACAGACAAAGCAAATAATTAAAAAATTAAAACAAAATAAGACAAAACCCCCAAAGAACCAAAAACCCCACAATACTTCACAACAAAAGCCAACCAACAAACAAAAAAAGAAATGAAAGAAATCATTGGGAATTTGAGTTAATATTATTGCCTATTCAGAATTGCTATTGTCAAAAAAATAAAAGTCAAGTTAAATGGAATGACACTGATTCAGGAGCATGAACATTGCAAATTATTTTGTATAAATGAAAGAAGGAGTAACTCAGAAGAAGAAACGCACCAGTGGGCGCAGAAACAAGCAAATAAGTGATGACATTTGAAATATATATATATTACGCTAATCATACTTATTACATATGCATATATAATATGATACGCATAACATGTGTGTGTGCTCGCGCACGTGTGTGTAAATTTACTCCATGTGTGCATATGTGGAAATACTTGTGGATGTTAGATCAAAACTTATAGGCATTGTAACTCTTCCTCTACCATGTGAGCTTGAGGAGGATTTAATCCAGGTCCTGTGGTTTGTCAGGAAGCTCCTTTACCTGTTGAGCTATCTTACTGGTCTCCATTCTTCTTCTTGAAACACATTAAATACAATTAATGTTACAAAGATAATTGTTAAAAATTAAATAAAATTTATATCCTTATTAACTACACAGGCAATAAGAGGTCATTTTATAGTTCAATTATTTAGTTTATGAAAGAGTCCTTAAGGTGTTCTGTTGTTGAAGTATAACCATGAGCATGGGCAAGAAAGCTGTCTGTATATTAAAATTTGCTTATAAAATAACGCTGAGAAAGAATGTAAAAGTGTTTAGCAAGAATGCAAGAACTATGAAATGCAATCTTGTAGGCTTGGCACAGCCAATGCAGTTATAATCCTAATGCTGCCTAACTTGGGCCCCATACAAGAAAATAGTAAATAGTCAATCAAAGATCAGAATGTACCTATGTACTACTACATCTCCTTGTTGAACTGTGAGCTACTGATGTTTCTGGAATAGTGCTAGCTGTTTTCTTCAGTTCTACCGACTACTGCACTCATAGTGTCACAGGGAGAGTTGCAAACAATGGATGCACATATATCAATGAATCATTGCAGTGAACCACAAAACAAAACAAAATATGTAAATAGATAAGGGTACTCCTGTGATTTGTGTGGCTTGGGAAAAGGGTAATAAGATTGGGAGGGATATAAGAGGTAAAAGATTATATCAGATGTAACAAACTTATTACAGATATTGTCAAAGAACATATTTAATAAAAAATATAGTGACAAAACTTTTGAGGGTTAAGTCTATAACACACTAGAGATAATTTCTTCTGAAAAAGATACATATGTATACATCAAAGTCTGCGACCAGACATGAGCAATGCTTATCTGTAGTCATATGATTTCAGCAAAAAAGTGATACAGGTATTTGTTTGTTTTTGTTAGATAATTCATATTATGACAACCTTTTTAGCTTATAAGGCTATACATACAGGTTATTTTAACTATTAACTCATGAAATATTATCATGAAATTTAAGAGGTTCAGACTTTCATATATGTTTAGAGATGAGTTAGAATTCAACTATTGTAAACATGTATAAATATAGTTCATTCAAACTAACCCATTACTCCAAATTGTATATAATATGAATTGTTATGAATACCATATTATCAAGCACATATAATGTATTCACACAGTGGTGGTGCATGCCTTTTATCCTGGGACTAGGGAGGCACAGGCAGGCAGATCTCTGAGAGTTTGAGGACAACCTGTTCTACAAGAGCTATTTCCAGCATAGGCTCCAAAGTTAGAGAGAAACCCTGTCTTGAAAATCAAAAGAAAACAAAACATAAAATAACATATAATGTTTACCCAACTGCCCTTGGCAATTATGTTATTTCATTATATAGTATAAAATCTATATCATGCAAAAAATTGTGAACTGAAGAATGTACATTCAAATATTATAAACAGATTGTACTTTCAGTAATGGTAAACAATATAGGAAAATTTAGAATCCATATAATAGTTATGTCTTGAAAAATGACAGAGATTATATCAATATAAAGTAAATAATTTTATTATGCGCTTTGCTTATCATTTTGATTTCTAAGTGGCTGCCGTCTTCACAGATATCTTCAATACCTTCCGTTTCATAGAATTAGGATTGACATATAATACAATATTCTAAAAGATGGTAATACTAATAAATCATTCACAGTGTATTGTTTTACCAACAATCTAATCAAAGTGACATGCACAACTCATATATATATATATATATATACATATATATATATATATATATATATATATTTATACAGAGCTATTACTCATTCTATGTGATAAAACTATAAGTATTACAATATTGAATATAATTTTCTAGTGGTTATTTTCACAACTATGTACAAAATACATCATATAGATTCTAGAAATAAGATGCTCTCTAATTCAGTTTTGACTAAAATTCATATAATACAATATATGCAATGAATTTCTTGATAACATAAGATATCTAACAATTATTGTAGAACTCACAAGTGATTTATCAGCTTCTTTATGGCATTCTTAATATCTTTATTTCTCAATGTATAGATGACTGGATTCAGGAGAGGTGTGATGACTGTATTAAACACAGAGAGAACCTTATCCACCCAAGTGATGCTGTCAGGCCACAGATAGATGAAAATAACAGGACCATAGAATAGCACAACAACTATGATATGGGAGGTACAGGTAGAGAGTGCCTTTGATGAACCATCTTTAGAGTGAAGCTGAATAGTTAGTAGAATGTAAGTGTAAGATATCAACAAGAGAATTAAACAAGCTGTTGCTAAAACACCACTCTCAGCATTTATTATGATTCTCAGAGTATCAGTATTTGTGCAGGCTAATTTCATCGCCAAAGAAATATCACAGAAAAAGCTGTCTATCACTCTAGGTCCACAAAAAGGTAGTTCCAAAACCAGGATCAGCTGATTAATGCCATGCACAAATCCAATGATCCATGATATTACAACGAGCCAGATGCACTTCTGTCTGTCCATGATACTGGTGTAGTGGAGTGGCCTACAGATGGCCACATAGCGGTCATAGGCCATTGTTACAAGAAGAACCATTTCTCCCCCTGCAAAGAAATGCACGCAGAGGATCTGGCTCATGCAGCCCCCAAAGGAAATGGTTTTATTTTTTTGTATGAGGTCTGTGATCATTTTGGGGGTAGTAACTGAGGAAAGGCAGAAGTCAATAAATGAGAGGTTGGCTAACAAATAGTACATAGGAGAATGGAGACGGTGATCAATGATGATTAATATCACCACAAAGAGGTTGCCTACCACAATCAGCAGGTAGAGTGTGGAAAATGGCAGCGGGAGAAAAATCTGCAGTTCCCTTGAGGTGCAAAGTCCCTGAAAAATGAATTCAGACACCACAGACTGGTTTGTTTCTTCCATTTAGTACACTGAGCTCCAAAATGTTTAGAGAGACAGACCGTAATTAAAAATTCCTGAAACAGAAACAATAACTTAATGGTCAGAATCAAGTAAGAAGAATACATACATCATATTTAAGCCTTGTACCCAGTCAGTTAAAGTAACTTCCTTGAGTTTGTACATACTTTCTAATTAGGTATTTTTGCTGAATATAGGAAAAACAACTACTCATCTGAAAAATAATCTATATTGGTACATAAATGAGTATTTCATGAAAAATATCAATAGCAAATATTCTCTTTACATATTTCCACCATAAATCTATGTTTTTGGCATAGATTCAGAGATCATTTTCTTAAAGGAATACCTGAGATATATTCACAGGCTTTTCCCTTGACTGCCATAATACCAGAATGATAAGCCTTTGACATATTTTAAACATAAACACAAAATTCCCAGGCCCCAAATCAATATATGATTATTTTAAAGAGACACAATTGAGTAAATTCTTTTAAATTTGTAAATTGGATAAAAATGGATCATCAAATAAACTGAGAAATCACATGCCAAGGACAAGTTTTTAGCATTGTCTTTCCTTGAACTTTGATTATGTTTTTTGGATTTTATCTCTAAACAATAATATATTACTAATTTTGATGGATGTTACTTATTGTTATATACTTACAGCCTTTCAACTCAAAATGGTGAGATTTCATATGCTAGTTTGAATAATTTATTCATGAAAGCTGCTTTTTTCTACCTTTCTAAATTTCTGTTTCATTTCTTCTTTTGTTCTTCCTCGTCCCTCACTCTTTATTTCTTTTGACATTTCTTTCTTAATCTTAATATCTCCACTTTTGTTACTAATTTTAGATTTGAAACTTGAGGATTAAAATACCAGCAATCTAGGGGTATTTTGTGATTTCCTTGTTAAATACTTGACATATAACAGTAATTATAATGATTATTGATTTCCTGTTTCAATCTGTTTCATAAAGTTGTAAACTTGTAGCACACAATGAGGTCTCTCTGATTCCAAATCCCTAATATTACTTCCAGATTATTAAATAAATTATGGGAATTTTTATTTGAAGAAGTCCAAGAAAATCAATGACATTTCTAACAAAGGACTTTGCTATTTTAATACAAGAACAAATAAGTAAATGATCAATTTAAGTAGTAAAAATGGCCAGGTTTACATAAATTTAATTTCAAAATTGAACATACTTAAATATTTGAATATCAACAATATTTTTACATATCTATCTTAATTGGTGAATTCTTAGTGAATTATAATTATTCTAATTGGTATAACTATCATCTCCCTTTAATTTCTAATAACTACTTCCCTAATGTATTCTCTGTATCTTGAGAAAATAAAGGGTCCAAAATCAAAAAATTATCAGATAACATTAAAGTAAGTTTAATGGCCTGTGAGTACAACGATTTTCTGTGTTTTGAGACTTGGTATTTTTAAGGTTTTCCTTAAGAGATGTGAGCATATAAAACTGTTTTATGTTTCCAAATGTCTCAAGGAGTCATGGGCTTGGGGGGGAACTACAATATTTTGTTAAGCACAACAATTAAAAAATATGAATAAACACTGTAAACTCATGAAGTATTTAATAATGTGCCACTGAAGCAAATAAACAAACTTTAAATTCAGTAGTTGCAATAAAATATGAAAGTATGAGAGTTTGTGATGCACTCACACTACAACAATCACCTTATAAAACAGATCTTTCCTTTTGGATGATGTTTCCTCTGATTTACCCTTGAATCTGAAACGCGTACATCATTGTTTCTTCTATGACCAGTGATGTTGGTGTGTTTCACCTCGGTGTGGCTTATATACAATGATAAAAGTCATATCTGCCTTGGAAAGTTTCCCATTCTCCACATTAAATAGGATTATGCAGTTGGAAAGCCTTTTGCTTTCATAGTCCTTGGGGATATCTGCTCTCCAACTCTTCTTGAATTGTATATGAGAGTTCATAATTAAGAAAAAATTGTTCCTTTAATTTTAGAACATTTTTAAATGTGAGAAAATATTTTGTTTGTGTTATGACAACTTACAAGTTGAAAGATGATTCACATGAGTCAATGAGATTCCATAGCAGTTAATTTCACTTTTTGCCAATCCAGATGATCTAAATTAATCTTTGGAATCCACAAGGTAGAGGGGTAGAAACCATTCACTCAGCTGTGATCTGACTCTGTACATGTGCTGTTGCATGGGTGTGAGTACATATATGGACATGCCTACATTCATGAAACATTCACTCATGTTAATAAATGTAATAATTATTTCAAAAAGAGAAAAAACATGTCTGTCTGTAGTTACAAAGTTCACATGTCCATTTAGACAACTATCTCCATACCTGGAAATGTCAACAAAGAAATTCTTTTTCTTTCTTACTTTCTTTTTATTCTTTATGATCAACCACTACCACACATATGGATCAGGCAAATAATTTCATTTTAGATTACACAATTTGTCCTTTTTCAAATTCATTTCATTATATATAATTAAGGTGAAATCCATTATGTTTTGATAGACACACCTATAGTGAAATTGCATATGAGTAATTTATATGGAACCCATGTTGCTAAAATAATTTCAACTTTTTATCACAGAATTATATGTCATTAAATATAATTTTCATTTCATACATTTCAAAAAGATAATTAATTTTTAACTGTGCATGTTGTTTTTTACAGATAAAATTATATGTGTAGACTTTTTATCTCATATTGCTTTGTTTGGATACCTTTTGTCTTACTGGTCTGTTTTTAAACTGTTATTTTTGATTTTGTGTTTTTCTGTGTGTTTGTGTATTTCTTTTCATTTTCTTTTTTTATGTCTTTTAATTTGATTTCTTTCTTTTTCTTGGTTTTTGCCTGTTTGTTTTTCTATGTAGAGAGAAAATGAATAGAGGAGTTAATGTAATGGAGAGTATGGGAGTAGGCTATGGGAAGTGATGGGGTATGAGAAATCATGTGAAGAATAAACTTCATGATAAAAATTCAATAAAAATAACAATAATTAAGAAAACAAATAAATATTTCAGTTTCTTGCTTTCTCTGTGCATTCTAATTAGAACTTTCTCTCCAACTTCTTATTGGCAAGGCCATTATCACCCTTTATTTTTAAAGTACATTTTCCTTTCCACAGATATTTTTTTTCTTTTTTTTTTCTTTTTTCTCATTTTTTTATCCAAGATTTCCATCTCCTCCCCTTCTCCTCCCCCTCCCTCCCCTCCCCTCCACCCACACCCCCACTCCACCCCTCTCCAAAGACAAAGAGCCATCAGGGTTCCCTTCACCATGTTCAGTCCAAGGTCCTCCCAGCTCCCCCTAAGTCCAGGAAGGTGAGCAACCAAACTGACAAGGCTCACAGTGAGCCCGTCCATGCTGTAGAGTTCATGTTCATTGCCATTGTCCTTGGTTTCTCAGTCCTCCTCCACCGTCAGCCACATTCAGAGAGTCCAGTTTGGTCCCTCTAGAGTCAAGTCTCTGCCAACCCTAGAATGGCTCCCTTAATTAAGATATATATTTCCTTGTTCCCACATCCCCCCTTCCTATATCCCAACTATCCCATTCTCCCAAGCTCTCCCCATCCTCCACTTCACACTTTTCTCCCCATCTCCCCTTATCCCCATCCCACCCCAGCCCCAAGTTCCCAATTTTTGCCCAGCAATCTTGTCTACTTCCAATATCCAGGAGGATAACTATATGTTGTTCTTTCGATTCACCTTCTTATTTAGCTTCTCTAGGACCATGAATTATAGGCTCGATGTCCTTTATTTATGGATAGAAACCAATTATGAGTGAGTACATCCCATGTTCATCTTTTTGGGCCTGGGTTACCTCACTCAGGACAGTGTTTTCTATTTCCATCCATTTGCATGCAAAATTCAAGATGTCACTGTTTTTTACCGCTGAGTAGTACTCTAATATGTATATATTCCACACTTTCTTTATCCATTCTTCCACTGAAGGGCATCTAGGTTGTTTCCAGGTTCTGGCTATTACAAATAATGCTGCTATGAACATAGTTGAACAAATGCTTTTGTAATATGATAGGGCATCTCTTGGGCATATTCCAAAGAGTGGAATTGCTGGGTCCTGGGGTAGGTTGATCCCAAATTTCCTGAGAAATCTCCACACTGCTTTCCAAAGAGGTTGCACAAGTTTGCATTCCCACCAGCAATGGATGAGTGTACCCCTTACTCCACAACTTCTCCAGCAAATGCTATCATTGGTGTTTTTGATTTTATCCAATCTGACAGGTGTAAGATCATATCTCAAAGTTGTTTTGATTTGTCTTGCACATCACCATAGAACCTTCACCTGGCGATGGATGGAGATAGAAACAGAGCCCCACATTGGAGCACCGGACTGAGCTCCCAAGGTCCTGATGAAGAGCAAAAGGAGGTAGATCATGAGCAAGGAAGTAAGGACCCTGAGGGGTGCGTTCACCCATTGAGAAGGTGGGACAGAACTAATGGGAGATCACCAAATCCAGTTGGAATGGGACTGATGAAACATGTGAACAAACCAGACTCTCTGAATGTGGCTGACGGAGGAGGATGACTGAGAAACCATGGACAATGGCGATGGACTTGGACTCTATGGCATGGACAGGCTCTATGTGAGCCTTGTCAGTTTGGTTGCTCACCTTCCTGAACCTGTGGGGAGTTGGGAGGACCTTGGACTTAACATAGTAAAGGGAACCCTGATGTCTCTTTGGCCTGGAGAGGGAGGGGGTGGGGATATGGGTGGAGGGGAGGGGAGGGAAGGAGGAGAAGGGGAAGAGATGGAAATTTTTAATAAAAAATGAGAAAAAAGATTGCTTGAATGGAATTTTTAAGTTACCAGCTTCTGACTACAAACGAAAATTAAGCTGGGGTGATCCTTGTAGTTTCCAAGGAGTTTCCCTTGCTGTAGGTTTCAACCTGACCTTGAGAAGACCCCACTTTCCACTTTTTTATTAACGATTTCCACCTCCTCCCTGCCTCCCATTTCCCTCTTTCTTCCCCCCTCCCCTCCCCCTCCTTCTCCAGTCCGAAGAGCAGTAAGGGTTCCCTTTTAAAACACTCTCCCTCCACCTCAGCCTACCTCTTACCATATTTTCTCAACCCCACATGCCACCATTTCACTCATGAAATTTCTTCTATTTCCTCTTTCCCAGGAGATCTAGGTGTATCCCTTGAGCCTTCCTTGTTATCTAGCCTGTCTGCATCTGTGGACAGTAGCATGGTCATCCTTTACTTTACAGATATATACACTTATAAGTGAGTACATATCATATTTATTTTTCTGGGTCTGGGTAAGCTTACTCAGTATGGTTTTTTCTAGTTCTATGCATTTTCTTTGAATTTTATGATGTCAATGATTTTAACAGCTGAGTAATAATTCATTGTGTAAATGTACCAAATCTTCCTTATCCATTTTATAGCTGAGGAACATCTATGTTGTCACCACGTTCTGGTTATTACAAATAAAGCTGCTTCAAACATTGATAAGCAAGTGTTCTTGTGTTATAATTGAGCATCCTTTATGCCCAAGAGTGTGACAGGTGGGTCTTGAGGTAGATTGATTCCAAATATCCTGATGAACACGATATTGATTTTCATGGTGGCTATACAAATTTCCCCTCCCACCAGAAATGGAGGAGTATGCCCATTGCTCAGAATGCTGAGCTGCCAATTGAATTATTTATCTTAGCCATTCTGACAGGTTCAAATGGAATCTCAATTTAGTTTTGATTTGCATTTTTCTATGACTCCGGATGGTGAGAATGTCTTAAGTGTTTCTTAGTCATTTGTGACTTTTTGGCTGAGAATTCTTTTTTTTTTAAATCTGTATCATAGTTTTTATTTTGATTATTATGTGTCTAGGTGCTTGAGTTCTTTATATATTTGACAAGCAGACCTCTGTCAGAAGTGGGGATGGTAAAGATCTTCTCCCATTCTGTAGGCTGTTGTTTTATCCTATTGATAATGTTATCTAAGATTCCTAGCAAAAGAGGATAATTGGCCTGAACTGACTATTTCCTTTGATCAGGCAAGAGTACTTGTGAGCTGCTTGGTAAACCAACCAAGCCACATTAACATTCAACCTACAGTCTGTTCAGCCTATGGAATAAGCTGGGGTAAGAAGACACAAAGATTGCGGGAGTGGCTCACCAATGGCTGGTACAGCCTGAAACACACGCCTGACGAGTGAACCCAATACTGGTGCTGCCTGTATGCCAGCACCTAGAGGTGACATGGCCTAGATGCCTAGGACAGAACCAAACACTATTGGAGAAAAAAATTAATGATACCTAACAATATTCTGCTAAACTTATAGATTAGCACCTAACTGAAAATTCATCAGAGAGGCTTCACCCAGAAACTATTGGACACAAATGCAGGGAATGAAAATTAAACATTAGGCCAAGCTTGGGAAATCCTGTTGAAGAGATGAAGGACAGATTGTTAAAGCCAGAGGGGTCAAGGACTTCACAACAAAATCTACAGAATCAAATAATTTGGTTACATAGGAGTTCACAGAGACTGAAACTACAATCAGAGAGTCTGCATGGGACTGAGCTAGGCCGTCTGCCTATTTGTGACACTTGTGTAGCTTGATCTTTTTATGGGACCTAGCAGTTGGAGTAAGATCTGTCTTTGTTTTGCTGGTATTTAGTACACTATTCTTTATATTGACTTGCCTTGCCCTGCCTTAAAAGGTGAGATGCTTCGTTTTACTCCAATTTGATAAGCCATGCTTTGTCAATATCCATGGTAGGCCTGCCCTTTTCTGAATAGAAACAGGGGAGGAAGGGAGATAGTTGAGTAGTAGGGGTAGAGCTTGGGAAGATGGGCAGGAAGGGAAACTGTTTTCTGCATGTAAAATAACTAAATAAATACTAAAGAATAACAAAAAGAAAAATAAAAAAATGAGAAACACTAAAACCAAAAGATAAGGTTATTTTGAGCTATGGAATAACAATATTTTGCAAACAGTCATGAATCTAAATCATAGAATGGTGGCTTAAAGGAAGTACCAAAATTTTTTTATGAATTGCCTCCTTCCATAACTGCTTCCAAAATTAAGAAAAACGAGGGACATTATATACAACAAGATAATTTTAGCAACCAAGAAAAATCTGTAATGGTTATATATGAAAAGTAACATAAACATAAATATGTATACATTCTTAAAATACTCCAATGTATTTGAAGCTCTGAATAGACTAAGATATCAAAATATAGTGAGAAACATCTCAAAGTATTTAAACTATTAATTCCCAGAGTACTAATCCATGGACCAACAGCAAAATTCCTGAAAAGTAGTGGATATATAATAGAATAATTTAGCATGGACAACATAAAATTTGAAGAAATAAACAGTGTGGGCTAGAGTAAGAGACCAGAATATATGCAATAGTATATAATGTGTCACAGACTTCTAATATTTAATCAATGACAATATTACTAAAAATAAGGAAGGATGCACTTGGGCAAATTTTCAAAACAAATTTCAAATTAGAATCACACCAGGAAATACGATGTATGAGACATTCCTTACACATTTTTCATCTCACCAGCCTAATATAGGAAAAAAATGATTATTCCAGCTTATCCTTTCCAATAGAAGTTGCTGTATTTTAACATAACATAATATTTCTAATTTTCTCATTAAAAATAAGATGTATCCAATGCATAGAAACATGTATTATGTCAAGGAGGAATTTTTCAGTATCTAACACAATATAATATTATGGGATAAATACTAAAGTTTTTTACTATCATATACATTTGCTATTATATATAAGGAATTCTATGACTTTTAAAGTTAAAAGTAATAATTAAATTGCAATGAGATTGCTATGATACAGACATTGCTTTAAAAATTATATTATTTTTTAGAAAAATATAAACAAGAAGTGTCAAAATGCTATACTTAGTGCTTTGAAATATTACTGCTTTGGGATCACCTGAGATCCTGGCTGAAGAGCCCTGCTCACTAGTTCCTAGCTCCTGCCATGTCCCCACCCGCAGCAAGCAAGCCCAGTTACAAAGCAGCAGCAACTTCTCCATTCAACCATTCCCAAAGTCTAAACAGCAACTATCAGAGCCACAGGCACTAATTAAACCTGGAAGAAGATACCCCAAATGAATTTACTTGGAGGAAGAACAAGTACCAGTGCTACAGTCCCCATCTGTACAGATTGGAGGAAGATATGGGGAGATGGCAATGTAAGAATACACTCAACATAGCAAGGCAGTGGTGGCACTTGCCTTTAATTTCAGCACTCAAGTGGCAGAGGCAGGCAGATTTCTGTGTGTTTGAGGCCAGCCTGCTCTACAAAAGCTATTTCCAAGACAGACTCCAAAGCAACAGAGACACCCAGTTCCTAGATAAAATAAAACAGAGTACATTCAGCAATACAGAGAGCAATTTTCCATTATTAGAAATAGTGATCCTATATCAGCATTTCCTGAAGAGTTCAACACAGATGAAGCAGAAGGAAATGACCTTAAAGATAACTTCATGAAGATTATAGAAGTACTTAAAGAAGATATTAAGAATTCCATCAAAAAATGTAGGAAAAGATAAACAAAAATTGGAAGAAATCAATAAATCACTTAAAGCCAAGATAATTGAGAAAAAAAATATCAAACAACTCCAAGACTTGAAAACCTAAATAGAGGCAATAAAGAAAACATAAACCATGGAAACACAAAAAAATGGAAAATCAGGCTAAACAAATAGGAACTAGAGAAGCAAGCATGTGAACAGAATGCAAGATACAGAAGAGAAAATATCAAGCATTGAAGATACCACAGAGAAATAGATTCATCTGTCAAAGAAAATGTTAAAGCCAAAACTATATTAAAATAAAACATACAGGAAAATCTGAGACACCATAAAAATATCAAACATGAGAATAGTAGGGACAGAAGAAGAAGGTCAAAGGCACATAAAATATATTTAATAAAAATATAGGCCGTTCTATTGGTACAGGGTGGTAGGATTTGCAGAAGGAAGCAGAGGCCTTAGGATCTGGAGTTTGAGGCTTGCCTGGACTACATATTTCACTGGACAGTGGTGGGCATGCCTTTATTCCCAGCACTCTGGAGGCAGAGGCAGGCAGATCTCTGTGAGTTTGAGTTTGAGGCCAGCCTGTACTACAACAGATAGTTCCAGGACAGGCCCCAAAATAAATTCCCTCACCATATAATAATCTAAACACTAAAGATAAAGAATGAAGAAAAATGCTAAGTGCTGCAAAGAAAAAAGGCCATGTAACATATAAAAGCAGCCCTATCAAAATTACACTTTACTTCTAAATAGAGGTTCTGGACAGGCATAGTGCAGACACTAAGTTTTCATGAATGGTAACCCAGACTACTATATACAGCAAAACTTGCACTCACCATAGACAGAGAACCATAAAATGCACCAGGTCAGATGATTGCAGTCCAGAAATCTACCAGAATTTCAAAAAAAAACCTTATACCCCTCAAATTGTTCCTTACAATTAAAACAGAAGGAACATTGTCAAACGTTTTATGTGGCTGCTGTTATCCTGATACACAAATGACACAAAGACACAACTAAAAAAGAGAATTTCAGACCAATCTATCTCATGAACATTGACACAAAAGTACTCAATATAATACTAACCCACCAATAACACATAAAAATACACCATACACTATGAGCAGGTTGGTTTTATTCCAGAGATGAAGTTATGGTTCATTATACAAAAATCTTTCAATGTAATCCACCATATAAATAAACTAAAAGTAGAAGAACTACATAAACATCTTATTAGGTATTTTGAAAGTCTTTTACAAAATTTACACCCCTTTATGATAAATGTCTTAAGTAGATCATGGGTATAAGAAACATATTTAATCACAACAAAGGCAGTATGTAGCAATTCAACAGTTGACCTCAAACCAAATGGAGAATAACTCAAAATGAGACCATTAAAGTCAGGAAGAAGACAAGACTGCTCACTCATTTCATATTTAATCAATATAGTACTTGAAGGTCTAGCTAGAGCAAAAGATAAAAAAACAGGTCAGAGGAATACAAATTGGAAGGGAAGATTATATGATAGTATTGATAAGTGACCTCAGATATTCTACCAGTGAATTCCAGTAGGTAATAAACACTTTAGGTGGCAGAATACATGATTAACAAAAAAAAAAATCAGTAACCTTCATAAATGATAAATGGGTTGAGAAAGAAATCAGAGAGGCAGCTCTCTTTATAATAGTCACAAATAACATAAGCTATCTTGGGGTAGCTCTAACTAAATAATGGAAAGACCTGTATAATAAGAGCTTTAAGTCTTTGAAGAAAGAATTTGATGAAGATATCAGAATATGGAAAGATTTACCACCATGCTCTTAGACAGGAAGGATCAACATAATAAAAATGA
This sequence comes from Arvicola amphibius, assembly GCF_903992535.2. Taxonomy (NCBI): domain Eukaryota; kingdom Metazoa; phylum Chordata; class Mammalia; order Rodentia; family Cricetidae; genus Arvicola; species Arvicola amphibius. Next base: position 64,325,391 of record NC_052051.1, on the reverse strand, counting down.
CATTCTTACCAAAAGCAATCTACAAATTCAGGGTAATCCCCATCTAAATACTAATGCAATTATTCACAGACCTTGAAAGAATAATATTCAACTTCATATAGAAAACAAAAACTTCAGTATAATCAAAACTGTCATATACAATAAGGTAACTTCCAGAGAAATCACCATCCATGACTTTATGCTCTACTATAGAATGACATTAAGAAAAACAGCTTGGTATTGGCATTAAAAACAGATATGCAAATCAAAGGAATTGATTTGGAGACATGTCTTGTTCCTGACTTTAATGGTCTCATTTTGAGTTATTCTCCATTTGATTTAAGGTCAACTGTTGACTTGATATATACTGCCTTTGTTGTGATTAAATATGTTCCTTTTCCCCATAATCTACCTAAGACATTTATCATAAAGGGGTATAAATTCACATACTATGAACACCTGATTCTTGACAACGATGTCAAAATCATGCATTGGAAAAAAGAAAGCATCTTCAACAAATGAAACTGGCATCACTCTATGTTGATACGTAGAAGAACACTAGTAGATTTATATCTATCCCCACACACAAAACTCATCATTTAGTCAAATATTTTAACATGAATCCAGTTACACTAATCTGATAAAGAGAAAGTGAGAAGTATCCTTGAATGTGTTTGGATAGTAGTTCACATACTAAATATAACATCAGGAACACAGACTCTGAAAACAACATCCAATAAATTGTACCTCCTGAAACTGAGAAGCTTCTCTAAGGCAAAGAATATCATAATGAAATAAAACAGCAACCTATAGATGTCTCTTAAGCCTATTTGACTAATAACATCTTTTTAGTTCCTTTATTTCTCCGTTAAGTTGCTGTCTGGCAGACTTGTTTATTGGTGATAATGGGGTATTGAAGTCTCCAATTATTAGTGTGTGGAGTTTGATGTGTGCTTTATAACATTTATCTTCACCTGTAGACCAGGCTGGCATTGAAATTATAGAGATCCACTTGTCTCTGCCTCCTCAGTGCAGGGATTTAAGTTGTGTACTACCACCTCCCAGGTGTATTTTTGATGTGACAAATAATTACATGATTATTCCTTCAGCTGTCCTCATTCTAAATCTCTAAATCCCCGCACATTCCTCTACACACTCCTTCAAATCCATGGCCTCTGTTTACATTATTACGCATATATATTTTGGAAATACCTGTGATCAAATTACTAACAGTACTACAGGTGACTAAATGTCAGAAAGAGCTGTCATTAGAAAATGACATATCCATGTAGAAGAAGAAAAACATAACCTAAAGAAAATTAATATTAGGAAAGAGAAAAGAAACAAAGACAAAAGAAAAGGAGGATCATGAAGCATTTTATTGCTAAATATAAGCTATTCAGTCCATACAATGTTACTGGAAGGTGTATATTTATTTCATGTGTTCTTTCTTGGAGAAGAATGCCTCCCCTTTCATCTGCTCTCCTCTTTTGTCTTTAGTTCTTTTTTTTTTTTGTCTTTAGTTCTTTTAGAAGGATTGAGGCCTCGTGGACTTTATCCTGTCCTTTGGCATGTACATTGTTATCATCCTTTCTTTGGCTCACATTTTGGCAGCCATTTTGATAAACTCTGTGGTACGAGAGGATCAAAGAGCTTGCTACGATAATGTATATTTTAGTAATATCAGAAGCCTAATGAGGTTTCCTTACCACTGAGCAGTCATTTCTTTCTTGAGAGGTGTCTCTTTTCAAAACTTTATCCATAGATTTTCTTCTCCTATGGAAAGAAGAGTAAAGCCCTGTCCCCAACATAGCATATCTTCTGGTTTCCATTTTAAGATCAACACTTCCTTGAAGTACACTGACTGATTTAATTCAGAAGTTTTTCTATTATCCAATGTCTTTCTGTTGCCATTGTTCTTTTCTCATTAGCGTTAAGAAAATTCAAAGTTAATAAAGCATTGTGCAATCTATTTCTGTGGGTATTTTCCATCCCTTTATCTTCTTTAAAAACATATCCTTTATAGTTCAATTTGAACTTTCCAGAACAGTCCGACCTGTAGGATTGTTTGGTATACCTGTAATGTGCTTTTTATTATAATGATCGAAAAATGATTTCATTTTCTTAGAGACACATGTTGGACCATTATCCACCTTTATTTGTGCAGATATACCTATGATGGCTAAACATTCTAATAAATGTGTGATTACTGAATGAGGATTTCTGAGCTTAAAGCATTTGCCCATTGAAAACCTGAATAAATGCAAATGGTTTGGTGTACATATTTCAATTTTCTCAAGTCTGCAAATTGGAACACCTCCATCTGCCAGATTTCATTTCTTTGAGAACCGTTGGTGTTACTCCCTGCAGGTAGCAGTGTTTGGTTATAGAAAGAACAAGTAGGACATATTTTTATAATCTCCTTAGCTTTATGTCATGTAATAGAAAACTATTTAAACCTTTGCTATTGACATGATGTTTTTTTATGAAATTCTGAGGCCTTCAGCACATTTACAACCAATAATTGATCAATTTCAACATTACATTGTGCTAAAGGAACTGGCAGACCCATATGGGATCAGACATATATTATGGGACAAAGCTTATTCCTAATTATATCTTAGACTGGAATGAATAATAAAGTCAATCTGCATAATATGGTATAAATTCAGCAGTTTCAATATGTATAACAAGTCTTTCTGTCAGTAACTAGATTGAGATGTTCTTTAAAATCCCTTAGTACCATCAGAATAGCAAATAATTTGTTTTTTGAACAGAATTACAAGGGTCTTGTTCCACCTTACTTAAATCTTATTTGTAACCTGCCTTTCCTGATTTATTTGCATCAGTATCAAATGTACAGGCTCCGGTTATTGGTGTGTCATGTACAATGTGTGAAATAATCAAAGTAGTTCCTTTATAAGATTAATCTTGTCACTTTGGGGATAATTGCTACTAATCTCTCCTAAAAAAATTAACAGAAGCTCTTTGCCAGGGTTCCTTGTCTTCCCATAATTTTTAAATTGTATCAGTAGTAAAAGGCACTATAATTTCTGTTGGGTCCATTCCTGCTAGTTGATGAAGTCTAAATTTTTATTTTAAAATTAATTCAGAACCCTTTTCCACATAAAATTTTTGGGCATTATCTTAAAGGATATTTTCTGAAGCAGTTTCCACAGCATACAGAGTCAATTCAAGAACAGCCATGATTACATGGAAAATATGGTTCAAGGAACGAAAACAAAACAACAAACTAAACACAAAACAAAATGAAAAAAGAAGAAAGTAGAGGTAATATGAACCTATAATTGTTTCTAAATACTCTTTTACAAAGCCAGTAGGAATAATTTTCTTAGATCAATAATTTGGAAATATTAGAATTTATATTATTATATATTGTTAAATGAACTTAATTTTCTATTTTTTTAAAAGAAAGAAACTATATTCCCATAGTTTTGTCATAAGTTTTATATATTTTCTTTATAAAAATATTATTTTAGTTCTTCACATTCTTCCCAAAATTACTACTAAGCATAATTTTATTCACAACTTTAATACACATAAATATTCAAAAGTCATCTATATTTTGTTTCATGTTTTATAATATTGTCATCTATAGGCTAATAACTCATTTATTTTTTTTCGTGGTTTATTTTTTTATTTAAAAATTTCAATCTCCTCCCCTCCTCCTCTCCCTTCCCTCCCCTCCCTCCACCCATACCCCCGTCCCTCCCTCTCCAGGCCAAGGAGCCATCTGGGTTCCCTACTCTATGTTAAGTCCAAGGTCCTCCCAACTCCCCCCAGGTCCAGGAAGGTGATCTACCCAGCTGACAAGGCCCACACAGAGCCCGTCCACGAAATAGAATCCAAGCCCATCGCCATTGTCCTTGGCTTCTCAATCAGCCTCCACCTTTGGCCACATTCAGAGAGTCCAATTTGGTCTCATGTTCCATCAGTCCCATTCCAACTGGAGTTGGTGATCTCCCGTTAGTTCTGTCCCACCGTCTCCATGGGTGAACGAACCCCTCAGGGTCCTGACTTTCTCATGATCTCCCTCCTTCTGCTCCTCATCAGGACCTTGGGAGCTCAGTCAGGTACTCCAATGTGGGGCTCAGTCATTTTCTTCATCCATCACCAGGTGGAGGTTCTTCTAATTATCTTCTCAAGAATCCTGAATTATAGGCTCGATGTCCTTTAATTATGGCTAGAAACCGATTATGAGTGAGTACATCCCATGTTCATCTTTTTGGGTCGGGGTTACCTCATTCAGAATAGTGTTTTCTATTTCCATCCATTTGCATGCAAAATTCAAGATGTCATTGTTTTTTACTGCTGAGTAGTATTCTAACATGTATATATTCCACAGTTTCTTCATCCATTCTTCCACTTATAAATTTTGTTTTATATAGGTTTCTAATATATTCTTACAGTGGTTAAAGAGATTATATTGTCTGAGGCAAATTTATTTGGTATTTACCACCTATTTTTGGGGATCTCAAATTTCATTAGTGAATATAAACAGAGCAAGCAATGAGTTTTATGTCCCATTTTAATCTACATCTGGTGCGCTTTGATAGTAATTGCCCTCTATCAACTCTCATGTTTCTCCTTTTCTATCCTCCTGCGTGTCTTTCTCTTTCCTAAAATTAATTTTCTTTGGTCATGTTTTTATTTTTCTACATGAAAATTTTATTTTTTAATGAGAGCTCTTTATGACATTTAATCACCTGTACTACTATTAGTAATTTGATCACAGATATCACCACATTTAAACCATGCATTACTGTCATTTCATATATCTGAAGTAGGATGTGCTTCTCCTACCATAAAAGTTCATCCTCGGGGAGGAAAAACTCATGCTAAGTCTATCATAGAGCTTCTGGGCTCTTTGTTTTCAGTGACTGGTGTCTTCGGTTGCAAGCAATGATGTCCTTGTCTGACCTCCGTGCATATGCCTTACACACATTCATTTTCCAAAACATAATAACAGTGTGTGTGTGTGTGTGTGTGTGTGTGTGTGTGTGTGTGTGTGTGTGTGTATGTGTCTGTCTCTCTTTCTCTCTGTGTATGGGGAATGGGTTAATAAAATGGGAGGGAATTAAGAAGTCAGGGACTATATCAGATAGTCAAGTCATTGCAGATAATAGATACTGTCAAAGAATATATTTAATAAAAATGTGTTGACAAGATTTTTGAGAGTTAAATTTATAAACACAGTGGGGATAATTTCTTCTGAAAAGACACAAGAACATATACATATGTACACATCAAAGTCTGTGATCAGACATGAGTGAGGCTTACCTGAAATCATGCAATTTCAGGAAAACATGGTATAGATGTTTATGTGGTTTAGTTAGATAATTAATTTTATGACAACATTTTTAATTTATTAGAATATCCTACTGGTTGAGTTTTACCATTAGATCATGAAATAGTGACATGATAAGCAAGAAGTTAAAACATTCCTATCTGTTTAGCCCTCAAGCTATTTTATATATATATATATATAACATATATATGTATGTATATATATATACCAGCAAATGAAACACTACACCAAATGGTATACAACATGAATTACTATGAATGCCATATTATAAAGTGCATACAATATTTATGTACCTGGCCTTGACAGTTATGCTATTTCATCGTATGATATAAACTCATGATTTTCCAAAGAATTTGTCAACTGAAGAAACTATATTCAAACATTATTAACAAATTGTCCTATTAGGCAAGGAATACAACATATGAAAATTCTATATTCATATGAATAGTTAAGACTTGAAAACTGAGAGATATTATATTAATTTGAGGCCATTAGCATTATAATTTTATTTGTGTAGTATTTTGGTTTCTATGTAGATGTAGTCTTCACAGATATCTTCAATATCTTTTGTTACATAGAAAGAAATAGTGTTGGCATATAATACCATCTTTTAAAAGATGGTAAGATTGATAAGAAATATAAAGAAGCTTTTCTTAATAGCAATCTAGCTAAAATGATTTGCACAATTTTGGGAACACAGATACTGTTAGTAATATGTGATCATTATATTGCAACTTTAAAATATCTTCTAATCTTCAATATATAAAAATATGTTATACAGAGCACACATTCTAAGTGGAAAAACTTTAAGTATTGTATATATTTTTCTAATTGTTATTTTAATATACAATATGCTAATTGCAAATTAAATTCCCTAGACAAGCTACAACTCAATTTCAACTAGAAATGTGGATAAAATGGTGGATACACAATAAATTTGCTGATTACATAAGATGTCTAAAAATTATTCCAAAACTGACATGTGATTAATCAGCTTTTTTATGGCATTCTTGATATCTTTATTTCTTAATGTATAGATGGCTGGATTCAAGAGAGGTGTGATGACTGAGTAAAATACAGCAAGAAACTTGTCCACCCAAGTGATACTGACAGGCCACAGATAGATGAAAATAACAGGACCAAAGAATAGCACAACTACTATAATATGGGAGGTACAGGTAGAGAGTGCCTTTGATGAACCATCTTTAGAGTGAAGCCTAACAGTTAATAGAATGTAAATATATGATATCAGCAAGAGAAGGAAGCAAGTTGTTGCTAAAACACCACTGTCAGCATTTATCATGATTCCCAGATTATCGGTATTCATGCAGGCTAATTTCAACACCAAAGGAATATCACAGAAAAAGCTGTCTATCACTCTAGGTCCACAGAAAGGTAGCTCCAAAATCAAGATCAGTTGACTGACGCCATGCACAAATCCAATGATCCATGATATTAAAACGAGCCAGATGCACTTCTGTCTGTCCATGATGCTGGTGTAGTGGAGTGGCCTACAGATGGCCACATAACGGTCATAGGCCATTGTTACAAGAAGCACCATCTCACCCCCTCCAAAGAAATGCACACAGAGGATCTGGCTCATGCAGCCGCAAAAGGAAATTGTTTTATTTTCTTGTATGAGATCTGTGATCAGTTTGGGGGTAGTAACTGAGGAAAGGCAGAAGTCAACAAATGAGAGATTGGCTAACAGGAAGTACATAGGAGAATGAAGATGATGATCAGTGATGATTAAAATCACCACAAAGAGGTTGCCTACCACAGTCATCAGGTAGAGGGTGGAAAATGGCAGCAGGAGGAAGATCTGCACGTCCCTTGAGGTACAAAGTCCCTGAAAAATAAATTCAGGCACCAGAGTCTGGTTTGTTTCTTCCATATAGTAATCTGTGCTCCAGTAGGTGTGAGTGACAGAGCCTAAGAATAGAAACAATGACCAAATGTTACAAGTCGAGTAAGCAGAAAAGATAACAGATTATATCTTGGTATTGTACCCAATCAAAATTAACACAACTCTTTTATGTTTATATATTCTTTCTAATCAGGGAATATTCCTAAATATAGCAAAAAACTTTACACACCTGACAGGTAATCTATATAGGTATGTAAATGAGTATATTGTTTAAAAATATCAGTAGGAAATATTCTATTTACATTTTCCAAGCCTTAAATCTAACTTTTTGTCATGAACTCAGGGTTGTTTTCAGTGAATATCTGGGAAATTTTTATAGCTTCTTCACGTGAGTGTCACAATAACAGAATGAAAATTCATTGACATATTTTAAGCATAAACAGAATATCCCTAGGCACAAATCTAGTTTTGCCTATGCTATAAGATACAGAAGTAAACTCTATTAAAAAGTATGTTAAAAATTCTTCATCAAATAATTTGAGAATTCATGTGCTCAAGACATGTTTTTAGCATTATGTAATTCCTTGAACCAATATCGGACTTACTCACTGAAGTGTATGTCTGAACAATTATGTATCTCTAGGCTTGAAGGTTGTTACAGACTTTCAAATTTAAATGGTGAGATTTCATATAAAAGTTTGCATAATTTATGAAAGTGCTTTCTCTGCCTATTTTTCTTTTTCCTTTTTCCCTTTCCTCCTTTTTGCCTCTTTCTCTTTATTTCTTTCTTTCTGAATCTTAACATATATACTACATTTAGTTTTGAAATTGTAAGATTAAAATATCAACAAATTAGAGGGTATTTTGTGATTTCTTTGTTAAGTACTAGAAACATTATACAATAGCAATAATATTGATTTTAAGTGGGAATCAGCTCTATAAAGTAGTAATACCATAGTGTAGAATGACATCTCTCTGTTTCCAAATATCCAATATTACTTCCAGATTGTGACATAAATGACAGGAATTTTGATTTTGAAAAGTTCAAGAAAATTAATGGTATTTTTAAAACAAGATAGTTTGCTATTCAATGTTTACTTATACAAATAAGTAGAAAATGACCAATTTAAGTAGTAATAATGCTGAGATTTACATGAAGTTAATTTTATGGTGTTCAAAATTGAGAATACTTAACCCTTTGACTATCAATAGTAGTTTCACATATCTTTTTCAATTGGTAAATTCTCAGTGAATTATAACTATTCTACTCTCTATCATTGTCATCTCACTCTCAGTTCTAATAACTACTTCCCTAATGTATTTTCTGTATCTTGAGAAAATAGAGCATCTAAAAATCAACAGGTAATAAGGTATCATTAGAATAAGTTTAGTGGCCTGTGAGTACAATGTTTTTCTGTGTTGAGAAACTTGAAACTTTTAAGGTTACCCTAAGAGATCATTAGTTCTGAGTATATCAAACAGCTTTATGTTTCCAATTGTCTTAGGGACCAGTAGGAATGTGAAACTGTAATATTTTTGACAAGCATAACAATAAGAAAAACTCATGCAAGATTTAAAAGAAAATGTGGTACTATAAACATTCATAAACCAAACCTTAAATTAGTAATTGAAATGAAAACTGAAACTACAACAGTTTATGATGTACTCATGCCACAAGAATAACCTAATAAAACATATCTTGCCTTTTCGATGATGTTTCCTCTAATTTTCCCCAGATACTGAAAGTATTACATTTTTGGTTTTGCTATGGCCAGTGTTGCTGAGATGTTTCACCTCTGTGTGGCTTATATACATTCACAAGTCTTTTCTGCCTTGGAAAGTTTCCCATTCTGCACATTAAATAGGACAATGAAGTTGGAAAGCCTTTTGCTTTCATAATCCTTGGGGATCTCTAGCCTCCAACTTCTCTTGAAGTGAACACGAGAGTTCAACAATAAAAATATTCCTTTATATATAAATATTGTATAATTGTGAGTTATCATTCTCTATCTGTTATGACAACTTGCAAGTTAAAAGATTAATCACATGAGACAATGTGGTGGCATAACAGTTGAAGTCACTTGTTGCCAAGCCAGATGACCTGAGTAAATCTTAGGGATCCACAGATATGCTGTTTCAGCAGTATAAGTACATACATTCATAGCTACATTCATAACACATGCACCCACATGAATAAATATGATAAATATTTGAACAATAGAGAAAATGTTTGTAGTTTTGCAGTTTATGTATCTATGTAGACAATTATTTCCATATCTAGAAATGTCAAAAGAGACATTTTTCTTTCTCACTCTCTTTTGATATTTTATGATCAACCCTTACCACACTTATGAATCAGACAAATAGTCTCATCTTAGATTGTACAATTTGTCTTTATTTTCAAATTTATTTCATTATATATGCTTAAGGTGACATTATATTTTAATAGACACACATATAGAGAAATTGCATATTTATGTTTATATAAAATATGGGTATGCTCAATCCATTTAAATCTCTTTTTCACTTTTTATCAAATAATTCTACTTCATTAAAATAGTTTTCATTTAATAAATTTTTCAAAACAATTTATTTTCAACTCTTCATGTACTGTTCTATAGAAACATTATTATATATGAAACTAGCTTTAATAGCAAAGTAATTGTAGACTTCAATATACTCCTAATCTTTTATATAATAAATTTATTATTATATATGTTTCTCCAAAGTATATTTATTAACTGTAATCTATTATGTTTGCTATATTATAATGACCTGCAAAGCCTTACATATAACTCTCCATGTTTTCTGTCAATCTGTGATTTCTTTTTGATTTTTATTGCATTTATGAATATGCATACACTTGTGTATTTTATATACATTTATAACCCCAAATATAATCTTCTCAGTCTGTAAAATGTGACTTGTATGTATGTTTTTTGACTTTTGGTCACTGGTCAACCAATTGTTGTTTTCTTACCTAGGGGGAGATTTACACCTCTTATACCCAGCTTTATTCAATTGTCTATAGCATTTTGTGCATGTAGGGTTAAAGTCTTCTAGGCTTTTCCCCATCCAGGTTGGTCTCTATTTATTGTAGACTTTGTTCACCCTATCTTTGGGCAATCATGGGGGTAAGATTTTTAAGATGGAGGTTTTGATGTTACTAGGAGACATAATCTCATAGCAAAGTCCCTAATTCCTTAACTCTTACAATGATTCTGCCATCTGTTTTTTAATGTAGAAAGATAGATTAGATAGATTATAGATGGATAGATAGATAGATAGATAGATAGATAGATAGATAGATGATAAATAGATATAGATGATAGATAGATGATAGATGGATAGATAGATAGATAGATAGATGATAGATAGGTAGATAGATAGATGATAAATAGATAGATGATGGATAGATGGATAGATGGATAGATGGATAGATGATGGATAGATGGATAGATGATGGATAGATGGATAGATGATGGATGATGGATAGATGATAAATAGATAGATGATAGATAGATAGATAGATGATAGATAGATAGATAGATGATAGATAGATAGATAGATAGATAGATAGATAGATAGATAGATGATGGATAGATGTATAGATGATGGATGATGGATGATGGATGATGGATGGATGATAGATAGATAGATAGATAGATAGATAGATAGATAGATAGATGATAGATAGATGATAGATAGATAGATAGATAGATAGATGATAGATAGATGATAGATAGATAGATAGATCCCACATGAATTTGGAGCTCATTTGGCTTAGTACACTACCTCTCAGAATAATGGGGGATTAAAGGTGTGTGCCACCAGTGCCTAGCTTCTATGGCTAAATAATGGCTTAGCCCTGCACTTTTATCTTTATATTGGTGATGCTAAGTTTATTTATAAGAGGTGCCAAAATCTATTAGTATAAAAGATGAACAGAGTGAACATGGATAGAGGGATGTTCAGAAATACTGAGACTTGACACAGATTATGGTTACCTAAGACTCCTTTATAAGTGTAGAAACCTCACATAAATGCCTACTAGCTAGATGGATATAAACTCTAGTAGTACTGTGAAACAGAGTGGTTTAATTTTCAAAGAGCAGGGCAACCTCATCCCCAGGAAAACCATACACAGTTTGTTTCACATAGTAATAATTGTATAGTATGGTGTTAACATTCCTTGAGAGTATAGAATTCACTAGTGAAACCATCTGGGTCTGGAGTTTTCTTGGATAGGTAATTTATAATTGTGTTTCAGCTTACTTCTCATCAGTATCCTATTAAAATTGTTTATCTTCATTTGGTTTAATTTTGGTAAGTCATTTGCATCTAGGAATTTTTCTCTGATTCAGTTAACAATTGTCTGCTATGGTCTAGTCAATGGTGTAGTTTCCTGAATTAAGGTAACCTTAAAAACTGCATAGAAATCTGCATGACTGTTTCAGAGGTCTGCACATAGCACATGTTAGAAGGCATACCCTGTACCTTTTGCTACCAAGACTGCTATTTATTTGTACATTAATTTCTTAGAAATATTAACTACAAATTACTGAAAAATTATATACTCTGTGCTATTGTATAATTTCCTTTTTCAATCTTTTTCTTATGATCAGATTTCTACCAATGTTCTTTTTAAAAGTCTGCATCTATGTGACAGTCTGTACCATCCCTTTGTTTATATTTGTACATGCTTGTGTATGTGTGTGTCTATATTTTTGTGTGTTTGTGTATCTCTAACTATAACCTAGCCCATTTCTATTAGTCTTTCATTTCTTTGGTTAGTGTTACCCCTGGATATTTTGTTATTTATGGCTATTGTGAAAAGTGATGTTTATCTGATTTCCTTTTCAGCTTCTTTATCATTTGTGTATGTAACAGCTACTGATGTCTTTGAGTTGATTATGTATCCTGCCATATTACTGACGGTATTTATTAGCTATAGTTGGTCCCTGGTAGAGTTTTTGGTATCGTTTATATATACTATCATATCATCTGCAAATAACAAAAGTTTAACTTCTTCCTCTCCAATTTGAATCACTTTGATCTCCTTTCATTGCCTTATTGCTATAGCCAGAATTTCCAAAATCTGTTGAAGAGATAGGGAGAGAGTGGACAGTTCCTAATTTTAGTGGAATTAAACTCGCTTTGAGTTTCTCACCATTAAATGTAATGGTGTCTGTTGGCTTACTGTATATTGTTTTTATTAGATTTATATATATATTCATTGTGTCCCTGATCTTTCCAAGACCTTTATCATGAAGGGGTGTTGGATTCTGTTGAATGTTCTTTCAGCATCTAATGAGGTGATCATATGGTTTCTTTTATTTCAGTTTGCTCATAGGATGAATTACAGTGATAGATTTTCATATGTTGCATCATCTTTGAATCTCTGGGATGAGGCTGACTTGATCATGGTGCATGATTTTTTTGATGTTTTCTTGAATTCTGTTTGCCCATATTTTTTTGAGTATTTTTACATCTAACTTCATGCATGAGATTGGTCTATAATTCTCTTTCTTGGTTGAGTTTTTTTTTGTGGTTTTGTTGTCAGGGTAATTGAAGCCTCATAAAAATAGACTGGCAATGTTCCTTCTGTTTCTATTATATGGAACATGTTGAGGAATATAGGTATTAGCTCTTCTTGGAAATTCTGATAGTTTTCTGCACTAAAACCATCTTACCCTGGGCTTTTTCTGGTTGGGAGGCTTTTGATGACAGCTACTATTTTCTTACAGTTTATAGATCAATTTAAATTGTTTACCTGGTCTTGATTTAATTATGGTATATGACACCAACCAGGAAATTGTTCATTTCTTTATGTTTTCCAATTTTGTGGATTAAAGGTTTTTGTAGTATGACATAATGATTCCCTGGATTTTCTCAGTGTCTGATGTTATGACCTCCTCTCCATTTCTGATTATATTAATTTTGATGTTCTCCCTCTCTACTTTTGATTATTTTGGATAAGGGTTTGTCTATGTTGCTGATTTTTTTTCAAAAACTACCTCTTTGTCACATTGATTCTTTGAATTGTTTTCTTAGTTTCTAATTTATTGATTACAGCCCTCAATTTAATTATTTCCTGTGTTCTAGTCCCCTAGGTGAGTCTGCTTCTTTTTCTTCTAGAGCTATCAGGTATGCTGTTAAGTAACTAATGTGAGCATTCTCCACTTTTTAAATTGATTTTTGAACTATACATTTTTCTCTGTCCCTTTCCATCCCTCTCACCTCCCCTTCACCCTTCTATCATGGTCCCCATGCTTCCAATTTACTCAGGAGATATTGTATTTTTCTACTTCTCATGTAGATTACATCCATGTATGTATCACTTAGGGTCCTCTTTATTGTCTAGGTATTCTGGAATTGTGATTTGTAAGCTTTTTGCTTTATTTTTAAAAACCAGTAATGAGTGAGTATATAACAGGGATTGGGGACCCTTTGTTTGTCCCTTCTTCCCAGCTAGCTTACACCAGAAATAACTACATAGAAATTGTATTAATTAAATTATTGCTTGGCCCATTACCTATAGTTTCTTATTGGGTAACTCTCACATCTAGATTTAACCCATTTCTAATAATGTTCCTTCTGTTTCTATTATATGGAACATGTTGAGGAGTATAGGTATTAGCTCTTCTTGAAAATTCTGATAGATTTCTGCAGTATCACCACGAGGTCATGGTTTACTGGGAAAGATTCAGCATGTCTAATTCTGGCAGCTCCATGGCGGTTCTCTCTGACTCTGTTTTCTTCCTCCCAGAATTCAGTTCTGTTTTCCCTACCTACCTAAGTTCTGCCCTATCACCAGGCCCAAAGCAGTTTCTTTACTAACAAATTAAAACAACACAAATACATTAGGACCTCCTACACCATTGCCCCTTTACAGTTTAAACAAAAAGGAAGGCTTTAACTTTAACATAGTAAAATTACATATAACAAAACAGTTATCAAACAAGAATTAGTTACATTATTTATATCTATTTTATCTTTTAGCATAACAAATGAAAATGATACTTATAACTATCTATTCTTCAAATCTATCAAAGACTTCTGAAAGATATAATATTTCCTATTTCAACTGGAAGTAAACAACTTTCTAAACTCTAGAAATGACAGAGACATCTCACTGCCTGGACAGTCACGCAAAGTTCTTCTGTACCATTGGGACATCCATCTTCAGCCTTCAGGCCCATAGTGCCCAGCAGACATTTCCATGAAGCAGGAAATATTAAGAAAGTTAAGTCACTTTCTCTTGTGTCCTGCAGAATGTCTCGCAGACTTTTTCATGAAGCAGGAACCCCAAAGGATCATCTCAACTTTAGGCAAGTTCAGCAGTCATCTCTCTGTGGGTTCTTCATGTCTAGTTTTTGCAACAGTCCTGGCAAGAGCAGTTTCTTGCCCAAATGGCTAACCAACTCCATAAGGAGCCTCTTTGATGCCCATCTTCCTCTTGAAGTAGATTGGTGCTGCCAGGAGCAGACATGCCTTATTGTTATGAAAAGCTCTAAGTTATTAAAACATTAAATGTCATATTCTGTAGCCTTTGAAAGATATGAAGAATGCCTATCTAATTGAAATATATCTCTATATATCTAGAAAATCTAACTAACCTGACTACAAGCTTGATTATTATAGGTGATTATCCATTAACAACCTGTATTTCCTAATTATACATTACATTTTTTTTCTTCCTCATTTTTTTTATTAAAGATTTCCATCTCCTTCCCTCCTCCTCCCCCTTCCCTCCCCTCCCTTCCACCCATACCCCCTCTCCACCCCTCTCCAAGACAAAGAGCCATCAGGGTTCCCTTCACTATGTTAAGTCCAAGGTCCTCCCAGCTCCCCCTAAGTCCAGGAAGGTGAGCAACCAAACTGACAAGGCTCACAGTGAGCCCGTACATTACATTTTTTATATGGTTTATTTTTTTATATTTAAAAATTTCCATCTACTCCCCTTCTCCTCCCCCTTCCCTTCCCTCCCCTCCACCCATAGCCCCCCTCCCTCCCTCTCCAGGCCAAGGAGCCATCTGGGTTCCCTACTCTATGTTAAGACCAAGGTCCTCCCAACTCCCCCCAGGTCCAGGAAGGTGATCAACCAAGCTGAGAAGGCTCCCACAGAGCCCATCCATGCAGAAGAATCAAAGCCCAGCACCTTTGTCCTTGGCTTCTCAGTCAGCCTCCACCTTCTGCCACATTCAGAGAGTCTGGTTTGGTCTCATGTTCCATCAATCCCATTCCAACTGGAGTTGGTGATCTCCCATTAGTTCTGTCCCACCGTCTCCATGGGTAAATGCACCCCTCACGGTCCTGACTTTCTTTCTCATGTTCTCCCTTCTTCTGCTCCTCATCAGGACCTTGGGAGCTCAGTCCGGTGCTCCAATGTGGGGCTCAGTCATTTTCTTCATCTATCGCCAGGTGGAGGTTCTATGGTGATATGTAAGAAATTCATCAGTATGGCTATAGGAACTGGCCTTTTCAGGCTCCCTCTCCTCAGCTGCCCAAGGAACTAGTTGGGAACTACACAGTCACAATACCTTAATCAAGAGCAGAAATACAAATAACAAAATTGACCTTAAAATTATATCAACAAAACAAAATCCATACCAATACAAATTATTCATATGTATATCATATCCCCCTTTAAATGTAAAAGAACATTTATAAACAATATTTGGGAATATGGGCACAGTTTTTTTCTCTCCAAACTGCTTCGTGCTCTATGGGTCTCTTTTTATTACTTTCTTGCTGTATTGTGGGAAAGCACATTCAAATATTATAAACAGATTGTCCTTTCAGTTGTGGAATAAAATATAGCAAAATTCTGAATTCATATGAACAGTTAAGGCTTGAAAACTGACAGATTATATAAATATGAGGTAACTAATTTTGTGATGTAATTTGTCTAGCATTTTTATTTCTATGTGGCTGCAATCTCCACAGATAAACTCAATGTCTTCTGTTACAAAGATTACATTAGGATTCATATATAATGACATATATTATTTTTATTCTGCCCTGCCATAGGCAAAAGCAGATTCTTAATTAATCAATGGTAATAAAAAATATTCAAAACATACAGAGGGGAATCCCACTCATCTCCTTTTTTCTGTCTATATAAAGGGGAAGGTTTTAACTTTAACATAGTATAATTACATATAACAAAATAGGTTTTAAGAAAAAAATTACATTATTTTTTGTGAGTCTATAGTTTCATATCCAATTTAACATTATTGTAACTAAGGAAAACTGCAAATTTCCATCTTCAACTTCATCAAAGACTATCAGAAGATTATAATATTAACTAAGTAAACAGGAAATACATTTTAAGCAGCTTCTAAAATTCTGGAAATGACAGAGACATCTTGCTGCTTGGAAAATAGAGTTATTCTGTAACATAGTGGTTTCCATCTTCAGCCTACAGGCTCATAAAATCTGGCAGACTTTTCCATATAGCAGGAAATTTCAAAGTGAGTTCATTCACTTTCTTCATGTCCTGCAGAACAACTGGATGTTTCTTCTTTGAAGCAGGAATCCTGAAGGACCATCCTACCTTCTTTAAGCATGTTCAGCAGTCATTTTTCTGTGGGTTCTGCATATCCAGTTTATACAGTATACCACCAGGAAGTCCAGGCAAGAACAGTTTTTTTTTGCCCAAATGGATAGCTTTCTCACATTAAAGACAAATTCCATAACAAGTTTCTTTAATGCCCATCATCCTCTTTATAGTATTCGTGTTGCCAGAAGCAGACATGTCTCACTGTCAAGAAAAGTTTAAGTTCTTAAAATATTTTAAATGCCATGTTCTTTAGGTCTTTAAAGTGTTGAAGATTATCTATGTAACTGAAATATATCTCTACATATCTACATAGAAAATCAACTAATGTGTCTAAAAGTTTGACTATTATAAGTCTGGGGAAGATATGGGGTAAAGTGAGCAGTCCTCCATTGCTGGTGGGAGTGCAAACTGGTCCAGGCCTTTTAGATATCAGTATGGTGAATTCCCAGAAAAGGTACAACATACAACAAGACCCAGCAATAGCACTTTTGGGTATATGCCCAAAGGATGTTCAATTGTGCCACAAGGACATGTGCTCAACTATGTTCTTAGTGGGGTTGTTTGTCATAGCCAGGACCTGGAAACAACCTAAATATCCCTTGACTGAAGAATGGATAAGGAAAATGTGGTACATTTATACAATAGACTACTACACAGCAGAAACAATAATAACATTTTGAAATTTGTGGGTAGATGGATGCATCTAGAAAACATCATATAGAGGGTAGTAACCTAGAACTCAAAAGACAAATATCATATGTACTCACTCATAAGTGACTTTTAGAAATAAAACAAAAAAGCCTACAATTTACAACCCCAAGAACATAGAAAACTGTGAGAACCCTAAGAGAGACATACATGGACCTAAACTACATGAAAAGTAGAAAAACACAAGATCTCCTGAGTAAATTGGGAGCATGGGGACCAAGGTAGTAGGGGATGGGAAAGAAAAGAGCAGATAAAAGTATATAGCTCAATAAAACCAATAAAAATGTAATCTATAGTTAAGAAAGAAATACAGATTAATGCATATTCATGTATAATAATGCCATATTTTAAAAGATGGTAAGATTGATAAATAATTCTGAGTGGGTTTTGTTTTTGAGACAGGGTTTCTCTGTAGCTTTGGAGCCTGTCCTGGAACTAGCTCTTGTAGACCAGGCTGGTCTGCCTCTGGAGTGCTGGGTTTAATGGCAAGTGCCACCAACACTCAGCTTAAAGAGGATTTTGTTTCTAGTAGTCTAAGCAAAGTGACCTGCACAAATCTGGGGACACAGGTGATGTGTAATAACATCTGATCATTATTTTTGCAACAATATTATTATTAACTACTCTTCAATATATAAGTATATTATGCAGAGCTATTACTCATTCTAGTGATAAAACTGTATTACAAGTTTCAATTTATTATTCTAAAGGCATTTTCATGTCCATATACTAATTACATCACATAGATCCCAGAAACAAGTTGTTTGTATAAAATGGTGTGTACACAATGAATTTACTGATAATATAAGATGTCTAAAGATTATTCCAAAACGTACATCGGACTTGTTAACTTCTTTATGGCATTCTTAATGTCTCTATTTCTCAGTGTATAGATGGCTGGATTCAGGAGAGGTGTGATGACTGAGTAAAATACAGCAAGAAACTTGTCCACCCAAATGATGCTGACAGGCCACAGATAGATGAAAATGACAGGCCCAAAGAATAGCAAAACTACTATAATATGGGAGGTACAGGTAGAGAGTGCTTTTGATGAGCCTTTTGATGAACCATCTTTAGAGTGAAGCCGAACAGTTAATAGAATGTAAGTGTAAGATATCAGTAAAAGAATGAAACAAGTCATTGCTAAAACACCACTGTCAACATTTATCATAATTTCTAGAGTATTAGTATCCATGCAGACTAATTTCAACACCAAAGGAATATCACAGAAAAAGCTGTCTATCACTCTAGGTCCACAAAAAGGTAGTTCAAAAATCAGAATCAGTTGACTCATGGCATGCACGAATCCAATGATCCATGATATCAAAATGAGCCAAATGCATTTCTTTCTGTCCATGATGCTGATATAGTGTAGTGGTCTACAGATGGCCACATAGCAGTCATAGGCCATTGTTACAAGAAGCACCATCTCACCCCTTGCAAATATATGTACACAGAAGATCTGGCTCATGCAGCCCCCAAAGGAAATGGTTTTATTTTCTTTTACGAGGTCTGTGATCAGTTTGGGGGTAGTAACTGAAGAAAGGCATAAGTCAACAAATGAGAGATTGGCCAACAAATAGTACATAGGAGAATGGAGATGGTGATCAATGATGATTAAAATCACCACAAAGATGTTGCCTACCACAATCATCAGGTAGAGGGTTGAAAATGGCAACAGGAGAAAAATCTGCAGTTCCCTTGAGGTACAAAGTCCCTGAAAAATAAACTCAGACACCACGGACTGGTTTGTTTCTTCCATTTTGTACACTGGGCTCCAAAATGTTTAGAGAAAGTGAGAGCCTAATTAAGAATTCCTGAAACAGAAAGAAAAAATTAATGTTCAGAATCATGTAAGAAGAATACATACTATATCTTAGCATTGTACCCAGTCAAATTTAAAATAACTTTCCTAAGTTTATATATTCTTTGTAATTAGGGAATTTTCCTAGATATATTTTCCTAGATAAAAGTTTTCGGAGGAGGGGAGGGAAGGGGGAGGAGGAGGGGAGGAGATGGAAATTTTTAAATATATATATATAAAAAAAGTTTTCCTAGGAAAAACTTTACATATCTGAAAGATAATCTGTATAGGTGTGTAAATAAATATATTGTATAAAAATATCAGTAACAATTATTCTTTTACATTTACCTTGCCTCAAATATATGCTTTTTGGCATGGATTCAGAGATAATATTTTTAATATATATCTGAGATATATTTACAGACTTTTGACTATCATAATAGGAGATTATGACAAGCCATTTACACATAAACACAAAATTCCCTGGCACCAAGCTATTCATGGTATGCTTGAAGAGATGTAATCAAATAAATTTTATTAAAATTTGTGATAAAAATGGTTCATCAAATAAATTGAAAAATCGCATGCCATGGACACATGTTTAGCATTGTCTTTCCCTGCACTTTGGACTTAGCCATTGGAATGTATCTTTAAACAATAATGTATTACTAGTACTGATGGATGTCATTTATTGTCATATATTTACTGACTTTCAACTTGAAAAGGTGAGATTTCACAAGATAGTTTGAATAATTTATTCACAAAAGCTGTCTCCTCTGCCTCTCTACCTTTCTGTTTCATTTTTTTCTGTTTTTCTTTCTTCATTCCTAGACTCTCTTCCTTTATTTACTGCTCTTGAGTTTTCTTTCCTAATCTTAATAACTTCAGTTTTTTTCTACTAAATTTAGGTTTGAAATTGGAAGATTGAAATGTCAACAATCTAGGGGATGTTTTGTAATTTCCTTGCTAGTACTTTAAATATAATAGTAATAACAATTTTTATGGATTTTCTGGCTTAGTAATTTCTTTAAAAGGTTAAAACTAGTGCAAATCAATGTCTCTCTGATTGCAACCCCCCAAGATCACTTTCAGATCATGAAATAAATGATAGGAGTTTTTATTTTGAGAATCCAAGAAAATTAATGACATTTCTAACAAGGTATTTTACTATTTAAATACAAGTACAAATAAGTAAAAATGATCAATTTAAGTAGCAGTGGTCAGGTTTACATAAAGTTAATTTTACTGTGTTCAAAATTGAGCATATTTAACTCTATCAATGACATTTTCACATATCTCTTTTAATTTGGTGTATTTCTGTCATCTCCCTCTCTTTTTAACAACTATTTCCCTATTGTTTTGTCTTCACCTTGAGAAAATAAAAGATCCAAAAATCAAAAGATAATCAGATAATATTAGAGTAAGCTTAATGTCCTGTGAGTATGTTTTTCTGTGTTGAAAGACTTGGAACTAAGGTTACACTAAGAGAACATTATACATGAGCATATAAAACTGCATTATGCTTCCAAATGTCTCAAGCTCTAGTTGGAAATGGAAACTACAATATTTTTATCAATCACAATATTTATAAACATGAATGTGAAGAATACTGTAAACTCATGAAGTATTTTAAAAATATGCTACTGAAAGAAACAAACAATGTTTAAGTGAGTAGTTGCAATAAAAATTAAAGTACAACAATCCGTTTGTGATGCACACACAATACAAGAATCACCTTATAAACCACATCTTCCCTTTTGGATGATGTTTCCTCTGGTTTTCCCAGGAATCTGAAACACTTACATTATTGTTTCTGCCGTAACCCGAGTTGCTGAGATGTTTCACATCTGTGTGACTTATATACACTGACAAGAACCAAATTTGCCTTGGAAAGTTTCCCACTCTCTTCATTAAATAAGACCATAGAGTTGGAAAGCCTTTTGATTTTATAGTCTTTGGGGGAATCTCTATCTTCCAGCTTTCCTTGAATTGAATAAGAGAGCTAAATAATAAGGAAAAATTCTTTCCTTAATTTTATAAATATTTTGAAAACATGAGTTAGTATTTTGCATGTGTTATGACAACTTAAAATTTAAAAGATAAATTACATGAGATAGTGAGATGCCGTTCGTAGCAGTCAAAGTCATTTGTTGTCAGGCCTGATGACCTGATTTAAACTTTGAGATCAACAGGATGGATTGGTTGAACCCACTCACTCAGCTGAGTTCTGATCTCCACACATATGAGGCCTCAGTGGTGTAAGTCAAACATACATATTTCTACATTCATGACAAAAGCACCCACATTAATAAATGTGATTAATATTTCAAAAAGATGAAAACATATCTGTAGTTTTGCAGTTCACATATCCATTTAGACAATTATCTCCACACCTGGAAATGCCAACAGAGACATTTTCCTTTCTCACTCTCTTTTGTGACATTATATAAACCCTTATCACATATATGAATTATGCAAATAATGTTATTTTAAATTGTACAATTTGTTTTTTGAAATTCATTTTATTATATATTAGTTGAACATCATTATGTTTTTGTAGACGTACATATAGTGAAATTGCATATTAGTACTTTATATAGAAACTGTGTGCATTAAAATCTTTTTTTTTAATTTATTAAAAATTTTATTAAAAATTTCCACTTCCTCCCCTCCTCTCATTTCCCTTCCTTTCCCCCACCCCCTCCATCTCCAGGCCAAAGAGCAGTCAGGGTTCCCTGTCCTGTGGAAGTCCAAGGTCCTTCCCCCTCCATCCAGGTCTAGGAAGGTGAACATCCAAAGAGACTAGGCTCCCACAAAGCCAGCACATGCTGTAGGACCAAACCCAGTGCCACTGTCCTTGGCTTCTCAGTCAGCCCTCATTGACTGCCATATTCAGAGAGTCCGGTTTGATAACGTTTCATCAGTCCCAGTCCAGCTGGCCTTGGTGAGCTCCCATTAGATCAGCTCCACCGTCTCAGTGGGTGGTCGAACCCCTCGCGGTCCTGACTTCCTTGCTCATATTCTCCCTCCTTTTGCTGCTCATTTGGACCTTGGGAGCTCAGTCCAGTGCTCCAATGTGGGTCTCTATCTCTATCTCCATCCATTGCCAGATGAACGTTCTATGGTGATATGCAAGATATTCATCATAATGGGTATAGGATAGGGCCATTTCAGGCTCCCTCTCCTCAGCTGTCCAAGGAACTAGCTGGGAACATCTCCTTGGACACCTGGGAACCCGTCTAGAGTCAAATCTCTTGGCAAACCTAAAATGTCTCCCTTAATTAAAATACATACTTTCATGCTCCTATATCCACCCTTCCTCCATCCCAACCGTCCCATTCCACCAAGCTCTCCCCATCATCTCCTCCTTATTTTTCTCTCCCCATCTCCCCTTACCCTCACCCCACCCCCACACTCGAGCTCCCAAATTTTGCCTGGCGATCTTGTCTACTTCCAATATCCAGGAGGATAACTAGATGTTTTTCTTCGGGTTCACCTTCTTATTTAGCTTCTCTAGGATCACGAATTATAGGCTCAATGTCCTTCATTTATGGCTAGAATCCACTTATGAGTGAGTACATACCATATTCATCTTTTTGAATCTGGCTTACCTCACTCAGGATAGTGTTTTCTATTTCCGTTCATTTGCATGCAAAATTCAAGATGTCATTGTTTTTTACCGCTGAGTAGTACTCCTCTAATGCATATAAATTCGACACTTTCCTTATCCATTCTTCCATTGAGGGGCATCTAGGTTGTTTCCAGATTCTGGCTATTACAAATAATGCTGCTATGAACATAGGTGAACAAATGCTTTTGTAATATGATAGGGCATCTCTTGGGTATATTTCCAAGAGTGGTATTGCTCGATCCTGGTTGATCGCGAATTTTCTGAGAACCTACCACACTGATTTCCAAAGTGGTTGCACAAGTTTGCATTCCCACCAGCAATGGATTAGTGTTCCCCTTATACCACATCTTCTCCAGCAAAGGCTATCATTGGTGTTTTTGATTTTAGCCATTCTGACAGGTGTAAGATGGTATCTCAAATTTGTTTTGATTTGCATTTCCCTGATCCCTAAGTAGGTTGAGCAGGACCTGAAGTGTCTTTTTGGTCATTTGAACTTCTGTTGAGAAATTCTCTGTTCAGTTCAGTGCCCCATTTTTTAATTGGGTTAATTAGCATTTTGAAGTCTAGTTTCTTAATTTCTTTACATATTTTGGAGATCAGATCTTTGTCTGATGTGGGGTTGGTGAAGATCTTCTGCCAGTCAGTAGGTTGCCTTATTGTCTTAGTGACAGTGTTCTTTGCTTTACAGAAGCTTCTCAATTTTAGGAGGTCCAATTTATTCAATATTGCCCTTATTGTTTGAGCTACTGGGGTTATACATAGGAAGTGGTCTCCTGTGCCCATGTTTCGTAGATTACTTCCCACTTTCTCTTCTATCAGGTTCAGTGTGTTCCAATTAATATTGAGGTCTTTAATCCATTTGGACTTGAGTTTTGTGCATGGTGATAGATATGGATCTATTTTCATTCTTCTACAGTTTGACATCCAGTTATGCCAGCACCATTTGTTGAAGATGCTTTTTTTCTTCCATTGTATACTTTTAGCTCCTTTGTCAAAAATCAGGTGGTCATAGGTTTGTGGGTTAATATCCTTTCAACTTTTGATCACATAATCCTATTTCATTAAATATAGTGTTCATTTCATACTTTTCAAAAAATTAACTTACTTTCAACTGTGCATGCAGTTTTCTACAGATACATTATTATATGAAAATTAGCTTTAAAAACAACGTGGTTATAGACCTCAAGTATGCTTCTAATCTTTTCTATAATAAATATATTACAGTTGTTTCTTCAAATATATTAACTATATTCTATTATATTTTTGATATAACTTTCAATCTTTTACATATAACCCTCCATGTTTTCCCTCAAATCCATGACACTTTTCCGTTAATTGTTATTGCATTCATAAATATACATTATAATTCTAAATATAATCTTCAAAGTCTGTATAATGCTATTAGTATGTATATTTCTGATTTCTGATTACTATGCAACTAATTGGTGTTTTCTTCCCTGAGATGGCATACTTTTCTATCACATCCATATTCTCTCAGTTGCTTATAGTTTTTTTTTTGGTAGGGTTGAGGTCTCATCGGCTTTTTGCTGACAGCATATTCGACCGGTATGCTAGAATTAACCAGACCAGCTCAAAACAACAGATATAATTTAATAATTGAAACAGGAAACTCACACAACCAGGGTAAAAGTTCCGATATCTGAAATGGGTCCCGCAAACACCGCACAATGAGAAGAGAGCAGGAGAGAAGGTACCTGGATTTCCAGGTTTTCTTCCCTGGCCGCAGGCAGCCACACCCTAGCAAAATGTGATTGGCTGAGCTTCCCCATCATCTCCCCCTTTTGTCTAAACAAGATCTAACTAAATCCAATACAACTATATACAATAGGAACAGATACCAAATATAAAATTACAAGCAACAAACAATATTAAGCAAGAAACACAAATAACACAAATAACAAAAGTGCTACTAAGCATTCTATTTCAAGGAGTCTAAATAATGTATTGAAATGGAGTTTCGCTAAATCATGAGGAGGGTAACTACAATTATCTAATGTTCAACTGCATCAAAGATCTGAGAAGGAAACTAATATTACTTGAGTAAACAGGAAGTACAATCGAGAAACTTTCAAAATGTGTAACAAATGACAGAGACAACTGACTACCTGGGCAATCACCTAAAGTCTCATTTGTAATGTTGAGGCAACCAACTTTGGCCAAGGCCTGACATAACTGACATACCATTTTCAAAGGCAAGAAACTTTTAAGAAGTATCTTACCCTGGCTTGGCAGGATAGGACAACCCTGTTTTTACCCATTTATGGATACTCTGTATTTCTGTCAGTGGTTGAGGTATGAGCTTTTCTTTGCCCAAAGGCATGTAAATCTGATTATTAAATTGAATCAAAGGAGTTTAGCCACTTTACTTATTATTCCTGATTTTAGGCTGCATTTTCTGATTGCTTTGTATCAGTATGCAATGTAGGAACTCCAGAAATTGATGTCCCTTTTACTATATGAGGGAGTGTTCAATTAGTTCCTTTTACAAACTGAAGCCTCTTGTTTTTAAAGTATTTTTTTAATGGCTCAAAAAAATTATGTACAAGCTGTTTGTCAGTGTTCACTTTCTTCCTATATGAGGCATTTCCAGCATTGGTAATAGGTACCACAATTTCTGCCGAGTCTTTTCCTGCTGATTGTTGAACAATATTTTTCTTTCACAATCACTTCAGAAACAAACCTTTTTTTACATAGGCCTTTAATGTTTTTACCCTACTTATGTGCTAAAAAAACAGTCTATGGTCTTTTGTTCTCTGTGCATAAGAATCTCTGTGGAAGAATGAGTAGAAAGTAAAATAATACAGTCACACTTCTGATCCAAGATAAATATGTACATCATGGAGTTTCTTTTCTATCAGAGCCAAATCTTTCTCAACCACATCCAATAATGTTTTGGAAATAATAGCCAGAACCTAATAACAACCTAATGTACCTCAATGAATAAATGGAAGAAGAAAATGTGGTAAATTTACACAATGGAGTATTATTCAGCTGTTAAAAATTAGAAAATTTGAAGAAAAGTAGATAGACCTAGAAAGAATCATCCTTAAAGAAATAACCTGGACCCAAAAATACAGACATTGTATGGACTCATTCATAACTGGATATTAACAATAACTGTAGTGTGGAGCTGTGGGCAGGGCCTGCTTTTCATCCCGCCCGGCTCCTGGCCACCGGCTAGCTTATGCCCCGAAATAACAGTATTCTTTTAAACACTGCCTGGCCCATTAGTTCCAGCCTCTTATTAGCTAATTCTCACATCTCTTGCTTTAACCCATATCTAATAATCTGTGTGACACCACGAGTGGTGTCTTACCGGGAAAGATTCAGCATGTCTGACCTGGCGGCTAGCTTCATTGCATCTGTCTCCCTGAGGAGAGGCACGGCAGTCTGCTAACTTAGGAGAGGCGTGGCATCTGACTGAGCCATCTACCTCACTTCCTTCTTCCTGTTCTGTCTACTCCACCTATCTAAATCTTTCCCTATTAAAATGCCAAGGCAGTTTGTTTATTAGCCAATGAGAATCCTCCATCAAATAACTATACAACAATTCATAAAATCTAAGAGGGTAGATAACAAGGAGGACCCATGGGGCTACAGGTGGATTTCCCAGGGTACAGGAAATAGAAGAGATCTCTTGGATGAACCTGGGGCAGATGGGGACAGGCACTTGAGGGATCTGGTTGGGGGAATATATAGTTTAACAGAAGAGCAGATTTGAAACCAACAGTTGATAGAATATGACAAAAGTCATAATCAGTAATAATATTGTGTATCCTCACTTATTTTTGTGCTTTGTTCTATTGGCTACACTTATGATTGTTGGAGATCACTGAATAACAGTTAAATAGTAGTGTAATAATCAAGAGATCACATAATATGAGGTTTAAACGGATAAGGCAATTTATGTTTTTACTTGTAGCATGCAAGATGCTGAGTCAGGAAAACCATAGTTTCAAGGTCTTCATGAACTAAAACATGATATTTATGTAAGTAAATAACTGAATAAGTAGAGCAAAGAAAAAAAGAAAGACTGTTAACAAAGTTTGTATCCAAAGGTAGATACAAAAGAAATACATTCCTTGTTATTTCTAACAGAGATGATTTGTGTTTTGTTGTGTTTTATATTGTTTCAGTATGATTCACAAAGATATCATCATGTTTCTCAAGCCCCTAATTTTGTTGGGACCTTGATGGGGATTGCATTGAATCTATAGATTGCTTTTGTTAGAATTGCCATTTTTACTATGTTGATCCTCCCAATGCACGAGCAAGGGAGATACTTCCATTTTCTGGTATCATCTTCAATTTCTTTCTTCAAAGACTTAAAGTTCTTGTCAAGTAAATCCTTCACTTCCTTGGTTAGAGTTACTCCAAGATATTTTATGCTATTTGTGGCTATTGTGAAAGGTGATACTTCTCTGATTTCCCTCTCTGCTTCCTTATCCTTTGTGTATAGGAGGGCAACTGATTTTTTGGAGTTGATCTTTTATCCTGCCACGTTACTGAAGGAGTTTATCAGCTGTAGGAGTTATTTGGTGGAGTTTTGGGGGTTGCTTATGTACACTATCATATCATCTGCAAATAATGAAAGTTTAACTTCTTCCTTTCCAATTCGAATACCCTTGATTCCCTTATGTTGTCTTATTGCTATTGCTAGAACTTCAAGCACTATATTGAAGAGATAAGGAGAGAGTGGACAGCCTTGTCGTGTTTCTGAATTTAGTGGGATAGCCTTGATTTTCTCTCCATTTAATTTGATGTTAGCTGCCTGCTTGCTGTAAATAGCCTTTATTATATTTAGGAATGACCCTTGTATCCCTAATCTCTCCAAGACCTTTATCATAAAGGGGTGTTGAATTTTGTCAAATGCTTTTTCTGCATCTAATGAGATGATCATATGGTTTTTTCCTTCAGTTTATTTATATGATGGATTACATTGACAGATTTTCGTATGTTGAACCAGCCCTGCATCTCTGGGATGAAGCCTAATTATTAACCCATTTAAAAAAATGGGACTCTGCCTGGAGGAATCCTTTGAGCTAAGTGCCACGAGAAAAGGAAAAGCACTATTTATTATGCAAACCAGGGACGAAGCCAGAGATGAAGCGGACTCAAGTCACAGTTTTCTATTTTTAATTCTTCAGGAACCTCAACTATTGCCCCAAACAGCATGAGAACTAGGGAAGGCCTTAGTAGTCTTTGGATGGGTCTGCTCTGCAGAGACACACATGAAGCTAACACTGGCTTTTTTTTCCAGCTGCACTGGAAGCTCCTGGAAATGTATCTACCTAGCAGATAACAATGCTTAGAAGAAACAAGAAGGCAGAGAGCTGGAATCCTGCGTCTCCCTATGACTCTTTCCTTACTACACCAGTTACACAGAGAGCAAAGAGTGGACCCAGATCCCATAGGAAATTGCCCTATCTCCACAGAGTTGTCTCATCCAGAGACACCCCCCATCCCTGCCTTGTATTACAGTCAAGAGGTTAGGGCTTCAGAGTTCCCTCTGCAGTTAGGAGTGTGTGTTGCTCTTTCAGAGGACTTAAGTTGAATTCCCAGTACCCACACTATGGCGCAACTACCCATAACTCCAATTCCAGGAGATCTGACACCCTCTTCTGACTTCCTCAGGCACCGGGCATACATGTAGTCATATCCATATGTGCAGACAAAAAATTATAAAAAAAATGGGGCTGTGAACTGAACAGAGAATTCGCAACAGAAGTTCAAATGGCAAAAAGACACTTAAGGTCATGCTCAACCTCCTTAGCAATCAAGGAAATGCAAATCAAAACAACTTTGAGATACCATCTTACCACTGTCAGATTGGCTAAAATCAAAAACACCAATGATAGCCTTTGCTGGGAGAAGTTGTGGGGTACAGGGTACACTCATCCATTGCTGGTGGGAATGCACACTTGTACAACCACTTTGGAAAGCAGTGTGGTGGTTTCTCAGGAAAATCGGGATCAACCTACCCCAGGATCCAGCAATTCCACTCTTGGGAATTTTCCCAAGAGATGCCCAATCATACTACAAAAGCATTTGTTCAACTATGTTCATAGCAGCATTATTTGTAATAGCCAGAACCTGGAAACAACCTAGATGCCCTTCAGTGGAAGAATGGATGAAGAAATTGTAGAATATATACATACTAGAATACTACTCAGCGATAAAAAAACAATGACATCTTGAATTTTGCAGGCAAATGGATGGAAATAGGAAACACTATTCTGAGTGAGATAACCCAGACCCAAAAAGATATACAAGGGATATACTCACTCATAATCAGTTTCTAGCCATAATTAACGGACATCAAGCCTATAATTCCTGATCCTTGAGAAGATAATAAGAAGATGAACCCAAAGAAAAACATACAGTTATCCTCCTGGATATTGGAAGTAGACAAGATTGCCGGGAAAAATTTGGGAACTTGGGGGTGGGGTGGGATGGGGGCAAGGGGAGATGGGGAGAGAAAAGTGTGAAGGGGAGGATGGGAAGAGCTTGGGGAATGGGATGCTTGGGATATAGGAAGGGTGGATATGGGAGCAGGGAAGCATATATCTTAATAAAGGGAGCCATCTTAGGGTTGTCAAGAGACTTGACTCCAGAGGGGTTCCCAGGTATCCAGGGAGATGCCCCCAGCAAGTTCCTTGGGCAGCTGAGGATAGGGAGCCGGAAAAGGCCAGATCCTATAGCCATACTGATGATTATCTTGCATATCACCATAGAACCTTCACCTGGCAATGGAGGAAGATAGAGACAGAGCCCCACATTGGAGCACCGGACTGAGCTCCCAAGGTCCTGATGAGGAGCAGAAGGAGGGAGAAAATGAGAAAGAAAGTCAGGACCATGAAGGTTGCGTTCACCCACTGAGATGGTGGGACAGAACTAACGGGTGATCACCAAGTCCAGTTGGAATGGGACTGATGGAACATGTGACCAAACCAGACTCTCTGAATGTGGCTGACGGTGGAGGCCAACTGAGAAGCCAAGGACAATGGCGATGGGCTCGGACTCTACGACAAGGACGGGCTCTGTGTGAGCCTTATCAGTTTGGTTGCTCACCTTCCTGGACCTGGGGGGAGTTGGGAGGACCTTGGACTTAACATAGTGTAGGGAACCCTGATGGCTCTTTGGCCTGGAGAGGGAGGGAGTGGGAGTATGGGTGGAGGGGAGGGAAGGGAAGGGGGAGGAGGAGTGGGGGAGATGGAAATTTTTAATAAAAAAGAAAATAATAAGTTTCATAATAGCTTCAAAATATGTTGGGCTAATTCTCACCCAGCAAGTGAAAGATTTGTATGAAAAAGATTTAAGATATTGAAGAAAGCGATTATAGAAAGTATCAGAAAGTGGAAATATGCTACTGGAGGTTTCGACATCCCTTACCTCAAATTGTATTACAGAGCTATAACAATTAAAGCAGCATAGTATTAGCATAAAAACTGTCATATTGATCAATGGAGTCCAATTGAAGACCTGGACAGAAATCCAAACATCTATAAACACTTAATTTTTGATAAAGAAGCAAAAAATATATACAAAATCATAGAAGAGAACTTCCTCAAACATAGAAGGATATACTTATGATGTTACAAGAAGTTTACAGAATACCAAATAGACTTGACTGAAAAAAAGTTGCCTAGTCAGATAATAATCAAAACACTAAACATTCAGAGTAAAGGAAGAATATTCAGTGCTTCAAAGGAAAAAAGGTCAAGTAACATATAAAGGCTGACCAATCAGAACTATATTCAACTTGTTAATGGAAACTTTTAAAGCCAGAGGTCCTGGACAGATATTCTGTATACAGTAAGAAACGAAGGATGACAGCCTAGTTTATTATACCCAGCAAAGTTTTCAATTGCCATAGATAGAGAAAGCAAGATATTTCGTGTATAATCAGACTTAAGCAAATCCAACCCCACAGAAAGTACTAGAAGGAAATCACCAACCCAAGGAAGCTATCTACATCCATGAAAACACAGGGCAAAGATAATCTCTCAACAGCAAATCCCAAAGAAGGGGAAAGCACAAACACTACACTACCACCAACAAAAACAAATAGAGCAGAAATTAACAATCACTGGTTATTAATATCACTCAATATCAATGGTTTGAATTCACTTATAAAAGACACAAGTTATCAAAATGAATACAAAAACAGGACCCATCTTTCTGGTGCACATAGAAAACACATCTCAATTTCAAATACAGACATTACCTTAGAGAAAAGGAGTGGGGAAAAAATTTACAATTGAATACATCTAAGACACAAGTAGATAATTAGCCTGAACTGACCACCTCCTTTGATCAGATAAGAGTACCAGTGAAGGGACTGGTACACCAACAGAGCCACATAGCCTTCAACCTACAATCTGTCAAGCCTATAGAGTGTTCTGGCTTATCAAATTGGAGAAAGAATAAGCACCTCACTTTGTATTATGGCCAGGCAAGGCAACCCAATATGAATAAGAGAGTTCCAAATGCCAGCAAAAGAGTCAAAGGCAGCTCTTTGACTCAGTCAAAGGGTGACACAGAGTTTGTGGGAGTGGCTAAACAATGACTGGCTCAGCCTGAGTCCCATGCCAACAGAGTGAGATCACCACTGACACTGCCTGAAGTGATAAGGATCCAAAGGCTACATGGTCTAGACATCTAGTATAGAACCAACCATACACTAGTGGAGAAAATAATATCAATGTGAAAATGCATAATAATATTATGCTATAATTATAGTTTAGTGCCAAACCCAATAGTCATCAGAGGGGTTTCATCCAGCAAATGGTAGAAACAGATGCAGAGACCCAGAATCAAATAATAGGTTGTACTTGGGGAATCTCTTGGAAGACAGGAAGGACAGATTTTTAGGAGCCAGAGCATCAAGAACATCAAAACAAAATCCACAGAATCAAACAACCTGGCTTCACAGGAGCTCACAGAGACTGAATGCACAAGGGAGCCTGCATGGGACTGACCTAGGTCCTCTGAATATATGCAACAGTTGTGTAGCTTGGTCTTCTTATGGGACTCATATCAGTTGTAGCAAGAGCTGCCTTTGACTCTTTTGCTGGCATTTGGAACTCCATTACTCATATTGGGTTGCCTTGCCCAGCCATAATACAAAGTGAGGTGCTTATTCTTTTTCCAATTTGATAAGCCATGTTTTGTCAATATCCTTGGTAGCCCTGCCCTTTTCCTAAATAGAAACAGAAAGTAGGGATGGGGCTGGGAGGTGAGTATGGCTGGATATCAGGAGGGTGGGTAGGAGGGGATACTGTTGTCTGTATGTAAAATAACAAAATAAATAATAAATAACCATAAAAAACAAAAGTAAAATGAATAAAATTGAAACATTAAACCAAAATATAAGGTTATTTTTGTATGTGGAATAACAGTATTTGGTCAAGTATCCATGACTCTAAACCAATGAAATTCTGATTGAAAAGAGGTACCAAAACTTAGTTCTTAATTTCCAAATTACATAAATTTCTCCAAAATTAAGACAAAGAAGGGATATTATAAATAGCAAGAAAATTTTAGCAACCAACCAGGAAAAGTCTGTAACAGTTAGTTATATATGTAAGATGACATAAACATAGATGATGCAAATATTCTTAAAATATTTTAATATTTTTGAAGCTCTGAATAAACTAAGAAATCAATCCATAGTAATAAACACATCTCAGAGTTATGAAACTATCCATTCCCAGAGGACTAATCCATGAACTAACAGCAGAATTCCTGGACAGTAGTGGATACGTGATGGAGTAATATAACATGACAACATAAAACTTGAGTAAATAAACAGTGTGTGCAAGAAACCAAAATATATGCAGTAGCTTAGAATGTGCCACAATCTTTTAATATTTAAACAATAATGATTTTGTCATAAAATAATGAGGTAAATGGACAACATTTTAAAACACAATTCAAATTATAGTCACACCAGGAAGCTTAAGACATGTAATGCGCCATTATACACTAATACACATTGCCAGCCTAATCTAATAGGAATTAAAAGATCATTATTGTTATCCTTTTTAATTTTTATTGTTATCCTTTATAAGTTGCTATAGTTTATCGTAATATTCATAATTTTCTCATTAAAAACAAGATGTAACCTAGTCAATGCCCAGAAACATTTTACATTTTCTAAAGGAAGAAATTTCAATATCTAACCCAATGTAACATTCTGGCATAAACAGTGAATAATTTTTATTTATCATACTTATTTGCTATTATATTAAGAGTCCTAAGGCTTCTTAGGTTGAAGGAATGGTGCTCTTCCTACCTATCAGGCATAGATTCCACTCTTGGTATCTTTGAAGAATGAGAAACACAGGG
Organism: Arvicola amphibius; assembly: GCF_903992535.2. Classification (NCBI taxonomy): domain Eukaryota; kingdom Metazoa; phylum Chordata; class Mammalia; order Rodentia; family Cricetidae; genus Arvicola; species Arvicola amphibius. The sequence continues at coordinate 64,292,137 of NC_052051.1, read as the reverse complement.
AGTTTTATTTCTTTTCCAATTCATCACTGTCTGTTATGACTAAGAATACACAGGTTCAAATGGTTCTTATGTGTATGTGCAGAAACTAAGACAATTAATATATCGGAGATTAGCATTTAATATCTATTTTATTTTTAGTTTTCTCTAGAAATGCATATTTAGCTAAAATAAAAAAAATACTATGACACACATATTGTTTACTTAGGTGGTTTTTCTCAGTCTCCCAAAACAATTTATTAATCAGATAAACCATTTTGGATTTCTTTGATGATTTACTTTGAATTTCACGTTCCTACATTACTGTACTTGGAAATGGGTATTTCATAACACAAGATAAAATATATGATCCATAAGAAGTCAATTTTCTTTCCATCTGATTTAGATATATTAGTTTTTCTTACCAAATATGGAACTTATAGAGTATTGTTGTATAGGTAATATGGCATGTTTAGATAAAACACAACCTCTTCCATTGCTACTCTAATTTTCTTAATTGCTCTTTAAGGGCCATGAGAAAATACTTATGACCAATACAACGTGTAGTGGAAAACAATTATTTTGGGTCTTACATTTTAACCGCATTAGAGTCCATTGCTCTTATGGCAGAAAGCTTGACCATAGACAGGCAAAAATGTGCTGGAGCTGTGCCTGATAACTCACGTCACCCATAAGTGAGAGAGACAGAGAGAGAAAGAGAGAGAAAGAGAGAGAGAGAGAGAGAGAGAGAGAGAGAGAGAGAGAGAGAATGGCATGGACTTTAAAAGATTAAAGCTTCCTCCTAGTGACATATATCCTCCAAATAGGCCCTATCTCCCAATCCTTTATGAATAGTTCAACTAATTACACGTCAAACATTAAAATATCTAAGACTCTGGTAGACACTTTTCATCTAAACTACCATATCCAAATACTTGGGTGTTATATGATCTTACAATATAATAATGCAAAAAAACCCACTTAGTCCAACTTTAGTCCCAAAGTTTATCACAATCTTAACAGAGTTTAAAAATTTGAAGTCGCTTCTAAGACCCTAAAAATTTTCTTAATTTTAACCACCTCAAAAATCAACTAGTGGAAGTTAGTTTCTTCTTCTACTGGGTAGGAGGTTTCAGAGATTAAACTCAGGTCCTCTATTTTGACTACAACTCCAATACCTGAAAAAATCATATTATCACCTTCTATTGTACTTCTTGAAAAACACATTACTTAGAGGAAATTTAATTGAATTGCTAAAATTTAAAGTTGTATTATTAAAAAACTCACATGAGTAAGTACTTATTTTACAATCTAACTACATAGTTTTGCAAGAAGTCCTCAAGGTGTTCTGTTGTTATGTCTGTGGGCATGGGAAAACAAGTAATGTGTGGGTTTCAAATCACTAGTAAAATAAGAAGAGGACAGAAATAAATAAAAACTCTGAAGAAGTGAGTTCTCTGAGATGCTATTTTGTTGGCATAACATCAATGTAATTATAATTACAAGGCTGCCTATTGTGGCATGAAGGTAATAGTAGTTAATTGTAGATTCATGAGTAGGCTACGTAGTCCTAAACCTCATTCCTGAAATGTGAGTTGCTGATGGTTTTGGGTAAGACTAGACATCTTCTCTGTTGTGACTCACTGATGAACTCACCATTCATCAGGGATAGTTACAAAATAATGGGAACAAAGATGACATGATTAATACCAGTGCATCAATAAGGAAAACAAAATACATAAATGCAGAAAGGGACATCTGTGTATTTACATGGGGAATTATAAAAAGGGGGGACCTAAGAGACTAAGTATAGTCATCAGACACTATCAACTTTTGTCAATATTGTGAGAGAACATATTTAAGAAAAGAAATATAGTTACTTCATATTGTTGACAGTTAAATACCAACTTACTACCTATAATTTTAGTTCAGTACATTAATTATCAAGAATTATCAAACACATATCACTATAAACTTAGAAATTTATTTTTCTTTGATCTACTATAGTTGACCACAGCTTTACTATTTTCCTGTTTATTCAACTATTTATATAACTGTATATATTTAGAGCCCACATTACAGGTTTTTTGTGTCTGACTTTACATTTAGCATTATGTTCTTCACATTAACCAATGGCATTATATTCCTCTTTTTAAAGACTTAACATCATGGCATAGAGTTTATTCCATATATACTGTGTAATCCACCTATTTGCTTTATATGTAATAGTATTTCATCCATCACATGTGTATCATATGTATGCCTTGACCTAGTAATCATTTAAAAATATTGACACAGGAATCACTTTTCATGTTGAACATGAACACATGATAGTCTTTTTTTAATTTCAAGAATGTTGAAATCCTCCAGATTATTATCAACATTGATTTTACAAGTGTCTATTTGTACCAACAATCTAAAACTTCTTTTTTACAAATTTTTACACTAAAGTAGTATATCATTTTTGATGATACATATTGGAGAAGTTATAAATGTCTGATGTTATAAGCTATTATGTCATCATGGCTATGGCTTTTGTAGTCACATTTTATATTCCCTTTTGATTTAAGGCTTCTTCTCTCTGCACTTGTGGTTGAACCATGTTATTGGATTTAGTAACTTTCTTTTGCTAATTTTATTCTAACACATAATTAAAGTGGAAAAGTTTGACATGTAGTTCTATAAGTTATATAGCTTTTACATGATTATAGACAATTTACTTGATGGTTATCTTTAGTGAATTAGCCATCAACCTTGCTTAAAATCTTTTCCAGGTTTTCTAAAGTGCACAATAGAAAATTTTCTAGGAAACAGATTAAACATGTCAAAGAAATAATGTGCATTAAGAAAATAAAGAACCACACTGGACATATTATATTACAATGAAACCCTTCTAGATTACAGCAACTACATAGCCACCTTTAGGGAAGAATCAGTAGAAGCTAATAATGTGTTAATTTTCCATTGATGACCATAAAACCTCTTCTAAACAAGCTGTTCATATTCAAATGTAAACTCTGTGGATGTTTTAAGAGAACCCAACCTAAATAATTTGAGACCGTAAACATAAATATGGAACCATTCATTGTGATTGTACATTTATTTACCTAAACAAAATTGAAGCTAATTTTTGAACATTATAGAATGCCATTGTGATCTTTGTTGTATTTAGATTTTCACAAAGATAGAAAAAAACTCACATTTATCTAGCCATAAATAAATAAATAAATAAAGAAGCACATACTAATATATTCTAATTTCTCAAAGGGACAGAAGCAAGGCATTAATGGTTTGTTGAAAGGGATATAGGTTTGAGGTAGGTGACATGTGCAATTGGCAGGCGTAATGAGCCTGTTCCTGAGTGGAATTTTCCAATGTATATTTAAACGTACATGTTTAAAGATCCCACTCCAGATTAGTCAGCAATATTTATCATAATCAGTCACTTTGCACAATCTTTTTATAGCTACCCTTATATCTTTGTTCCTGAGTGTATAGATGACAGGATTTAGGGCAGGTGTGATGGCAAAGTCAACAATAAACAGGTATTTGTCAATTGATGATGTGGGAAAAGGCCAAACATAGATAAACATGCATGGAGTGAAAAAAAGAATAACCACAGTGATGTGTGTTGAGAGAGTGACTAGTGCCTTTGATAAATCCCCTGAAGACCTTTTCCAAACTGTGATCAATATGAAGGCATAGGAGAGCAGAAGCAGGAAGAATGTCCCCATGCTTATGAAGCCACTGTTGGCAGCAATAACAAGCTCAAACCTGTCTCCATCAGCACATGCTAGTTTTATAATCCGAGGAAAGTCACAGTAAAAGCTGTTTACTTTGTTAGGACCACAAAAAGGCAGGTTTATAACAAAAGAGACTTGGGCCAGGGCATGGACCACACCAGTGACCCAGCTAGTGATTACAAATAAAATACATAATTTAGGGCTCATGATTCTCAAGTAGTGTAGTGGCTTACAGATGGCTGTGTACCTGTCAAATGCCATGGCTATAAGTAGCACCAACTCCCCTCCTCCTATAATGTGTATAAAACAGGCCTGAGTCATACAACTGTGGAAAGAAATTACTTTGAGTTCTTTCAGAAGATCTGAGATCATCTTGGGAACTGTGGTAGAGGAAAGTCCTACATCAATGAGGGACAGGTTGGCCAGAAGAAAGTACATAGGAGACTGTAAATGGGAGTTAGTAATTACCAAAAGGACAATAAAAAGATTTCCCAAGATGATGCTTAAATAGAGCAAAGAAAAAGTGGATATGAGAAAAATTGTAGTTTTCCAGGAACCAGAGAGACCCACCAACACAAACTCAAAAACTGCAGTGTCATTTGTTTGATCCATTGACTGGAACAGGGAGAGAATTTCAAGGTACCTGTTGATAGAAAATAATCAAGTTGTCATATGTGTGTTATCTGTCTTACCACTGATTATAATTAGTTATTCTGTTTGCTGTATTGGTCATAATATGAGATATACGAATAACATTTGGGAAGGGCAATATAATGATCAGGATATCACACATCAAGAGATTGGAAGGCAATAACAAAAAAGAGATGCAAACTAGCAGTATAACTCAGTTTATTTCTTTAGTGCCAGTGCATATAATGCTGAGACAGGAGAACCATAGGCTCCTTGGGTAAATAACGACCTCCTTTAATATAGAAAATTCTTAAGTACAAGAAAGTTGCTAACATAGTAAATGGCTAAAAATGGGCTACTTTCATTGTTTTTTTTTTTTGTTTTTTTTTTTTACAGAATCGGGTATATTTTGTTCTGTTTTGTTTTGCTTTGACTTTGAAGGTTGCCTTTATATTCCCAACACCTCCCTCCATGAGTCCCCACTCAGGAGACAATATTTTTAATTTCACATTAATACTTTGGAAATGACTTGCAAAGTATTCCTACCTGCCTTTCTTACTTTGTTATGAATATCAATATTTTCTTGACTAACTAAGCATTTCTCCTGCTGTACCTGTCATTTTTTTGTTAGTTTGTTTTGTTTTTCTTTATTTTTCACAGTTTTCTGTGGAGGACAGATACACAGATTGAAGCCATTCACAACATTTTAATATTTACTCACAGTAATACAGGCTATTAGTGATTTATCCATGTATTACTTCCTACAATAATAGAGTGTTCACCTGGAAGACAACTATAATTATTAATGGTGATATTTGTACATACGTTGTATCAAACATTTATTCTGGGAAAGGCTTTCTATGCTTAACCCTTTATTTAATGTAAGCTTTACACAATTTTCAGTTCTGTTTTATTAGATCGATTTTATACACAGAGACACTAAAATCTAGAAAAATAATGTGTTAGAGTTAGGACTTGTATCCAAAACTAGAGATATGGTAATCCGCGCTCCTAAATATCATTCTGTTTTTTTCAATGACAGACCCTTTAATTATAAGCTATACTCTTCTTCAAGTACAGTTAATTGACTAAAATTTATTCCATGTTTATTTTCTTTAATCTACTGACTAGTGACTTCTTTTATATTGATGGTTCTGTTTTGTTCGCTTTTTCTTTTACTGTTATATCTAGATGATAGGTGTGGATGCATTTGGGAGTGGGCAGCATCAAAGGATTAGCAATTGAAAATAATTCAGGGATAGACAGTGAGTTGTAAGCATCTTTGGCTACTGGAGTCCTTGTCTCAAAATCCAAAGCAAGGAAATATACAAACAAATAGCGAGACCCTGGAATTCTTTGTACTAAGTAGCCTGTTCATTCCAACTTCTCCTTTGTAATGTCATCACTTAATTTATTAATTCTACTATGATACTATACTTTATTCTGTGTGTTTTAGAGAAAATAGCTATAACTGTCAATATTCTATATAATAATCATATTACTCACACTTTTCTTGTCACTATTGCCAAATTTCATTATTTTTATCATGGTCTTTTTGCTATACATTTGTACCATTGGCTTTCTGACATCTATCAGTTATGTGCTTTTTCATTTGTCAGAACAATAATTGATTTTCTCAGAATGTGATCAGAGGTGCGTTATATTAAATAAAGCAATATTTACTTTACTTCAGAACCAAATTCTTTATGGACTAGTTGCTATGCATTTTTATTTACTTCCAAATAATTATTTAATCAATTCCTTCCTCTAGATTTTCATTGTCACTTTTGCCTCTATTTCTGAAATTTCTTTATCTTGACTAAAATGAACGATAATATTTTCTCTTTCTTCCTCTTCTTAAATCATTCTACAGGATGTTTGTGGAACTCTCTACTTATTGATCCAGCTCAATGGGACTTTTTCAACCCATTTCTTGGGTGTATTTATTGAGAAACTATTTGAAATTCTGCAGCCTTTGTATAAAACTTTGGTGAAATGTCTTAATATTTTAACAAACTTTTCCACTATGATTATAACACATAAATATAGCACATGAGTTACTGATATTTCAAACTGATTTATAGATTTATAATAATGACAATATAAAGCATTTAGAAATAATTTACTCAATGTGATTTAAATGTAATTTTTAAATTGTCAACTTTGGATTCTATGTGAAATATTAAATCTAAAGTGTAAAGAAAAGCTTGTTAGAATTATAGATTGACAGCATATTTTGAAATAGGCAAGAATCTAATTCAGAGAATGCAATTTGAAAGACAAGATATAGCTGGGCAGTGGTGGTGCACACTTTTAATCCCAGCACTTGGGAGGTAGAGGCAGGCAGAACTTTGTGAGTTTGAGGCCAGCCTGGTCTAAAGAGCTAGTTCCGGGACAGGCTCCAAACCTACAGAAAAACCCTGTCTCAAAAAAAGAAAGAAAACAAGTTCTAAATTTCAGTAATCAATTGCCAAATTACAGGACTGCCTCAAAAATTATTAAAAAGAAGGAATATTGTGTCAAGATAATTTAAGACAACTTAAGAAGTCTTTAATAGTCCATTTTTCCAAAAGATGGTATAAAAGAACAGAATATGTACACTCTATTAAGATTTTTTTATATTTGATACTCTATATAAAATGAGAACACAAAGTAAAGTAATAAAATAAAGCAAGGCAGGACTAATATTCCATTGCCAAGAGTAATAACTCATGGCTACACTGCAAAATTCCTGAAAAGTACTGGATATATATGATGGACTAACACAAAGTGGAAAGCATGCAATTTGAATAAATAAATAACTAGTGGTAGAACAGAAAAGTTAATATTTTCATGCAAAGGTTTAGAATGTGCCCTAAACTTTTATTTAAGCAATGATGAATTTATCAACAGTATAAATAAATTGCTACAAACACATTTTAAATCATGTACAATATATAACCATAATTTGTGAAATTATCCACTTTTGCCCACTGTGTTTTTGTGACAACCTCCTATATTTGTAATTAAATAACTATTTCAATTAATTCTTCCCAGTGTTTGTTTTTCTATTATTATACTATTTTTCGGATGAGTATACATATCTAAGTTAATGTATATTTGAAATTACAATACCTAATGCAGTAAAATATTGCAGCATAAGTACTAGATAAGTTTTATCCATCATATAAAATTGGTAATATATAGGGAAACTATTCTGTAGCTTTTCATAATGGCAATAATAATTTAATTTCTGAGATATATAAGATACTTTGTTTTTTATTTTATGATTTTATATTTAGAGCAAAAGGAGAAAGAAGAGGCAAAATAATACACATATAACTTTAAAATATAACTTCTTTAAAGAATATTTAAATTCCTTTCAAGTCAGTTTCAACTGTGAGGAAAAAAAACAAAGGTTACAAAAGAACTTGAGAAAGGTGTGTTAGGAAAAAACATAGAGACACAAAAACTTAGATTATGAAGAACAAAAACACAGAACAAGTTGTGAGATGTACAACTGACACTAGACTATTAGAGAATGGTGCTGCACCTACCCAAGCAGGCATAGATTCTACCATCAGCAGCCGCAAGAAATGAGAAACACAGGGAGAATTATTCTTTTTTATAATTCACCACTCACCATTATAATGAATGACACAAACATACATATCAACAGGGAAACAACCAATTAATACAACTGGGAATTCTGCTCGATATCTACATTATTATTAGTTTTCTATAGGAACTATGCCTTCTTTGAATATTGCTTTTCCCAAGAGTCAGCTATTAACAGATGCAGAAGATATTATTGGCAAATTGACTGTTCTATTTGACAAGGAATCATTATGTAATTGTAATATTTTCTTAATTTTGAGATCTGTTGTATACTGAGTTATTGGACTTATTAAAATCACTGATAACACCTGTTTTGTATCGATTAAATTATTTTAATACTCATTTTAAAGAAATATATAGAAAAATGAAATATACTGTACTCCTAACTATTTACTTAATATTTATACATAAGTGGGGATTCATAGTCTTCCAAAACCTTTTCTTGATTTCTTTGATCATTTGAGTAAAAGTTATTGCTTGTGATCTTTTTTAGAAGTCTGTTGCAGGGAGAGAGGACTTGCTTGTTTTTCCTTGCTACCCGGCTAGCTTATACCTGAAATAATCACACAGAAACTGTATTAATTTAAACACTGTCTGGCCCATTAGCTCTAACTTCTTATTGGCTAATTTTTACATCCTAATTTAACCCATTTCTATTAATCTGTGTATCGCCATGTGACTGTGGCTTACTGGCAGGATTCTAACTGGTGCTGGTCTCAGGCAGGAGATCCATGGGATCTGCCACTCTGCCCTTCTTCCCAGCATTCACTTCTATCTACTCCCCCTACCTAAGTTCTGCCCTATCAACTAGGCCAAGGCAGTTTTATTGATTATCCAGTGAAAGCAACATACAAAGAGAAGGAACTCCTACTTTTCTGCTTAAACAAAAAGGAAGGCTTTAACTTTAACACAGTAAAATTACATATAACAAAACAGCTATCCAGCAAGAATTACAGTTACAATATTTATATCTACCAGCAAGATTCTAACCAGCATCTGTCTCAGGCAGTAGATCCATGGCATCTGCCACTCTGCCCTACTTCCCAGCATTCAGTTCTGTCTTCTCCAGAAGTCATGATCTATTCCTGTGTAATGAGAGAATGGAAACTCTTTAAAATAAATCTGTTTTCTTAAAACATTGGTATTCAGTGTATCAAATCCTTTTTATAGCATATATGTATATATGTGTGTGTATGTGTACGTGGGTGTTAGGGACTATTTAGAGAAACAAAATGACTCAAAAGACTGTTACATCACCAAAGTCACACCAACTTGTATGACAGCTCACAAGTTGGGAAGCTGGATCAAACCTCTAAACCTACATGCAGGTCAGTAGGTTAAAGAGCATCCCCTAGTTGCTCCAGTGGGTATGACCTTCTTCTGCATAGCTTAATGATCTTGATTTCGTTTCTTCACTGCTTCCTTTGGGATAATCAGCTGGTGTCTGCTTCTTCCAGACAGCTAGGATAGTCTAAGAGACTTCATTGCTTATCTTTGAGCAGCTTGCAGCAACCTTACTGTTTATATAATCTTGTGAGTTGGAGGGTACTTGTGACTCTGCTTAGCATTAGGGACTTTCTGAAGCTATGTGAGTTGTTTACTTCCTATCTTAAGGAGTTTCTCTGTAGCATTTTACCTCCCCTTAGAACCATGGTGCATAACCTTCCTAATTCTGCCACCATTTAATAGAGTTCCTCATGTTGTGACCTATAACCATAAATTATATTATTGTTACTTCATAACTGTAAATTTGTTATTATTATGACTCATAATGTAAATATCTTAAATGCACAAGCTCTAATATGTGATTGTAAAGGGCATCCTTTTGTTTCATAACCTTATTTACATCCTCCCTTAAGAAATTTCCCTCCAAGATGCAAGGTTTTAAATGAGGAGGAAACAGTTATAAAATATGGGGTCTTTTCTTTTTTTTCTCATTTTTTTATTAAAAATTTCCATCTCCTCCACTCCTCCTCCCCCTTCCCTCCCCTCCCTTCCACCCATACCCCTACTCCACCCCTCTCCAAGACAAAGAGCCATCAGGGTTCCCTTCACTATGTTAAGTCCAAGGTCCTCCCAGCTCCCCCTAAGTCCAGGAAGGTGAGCAACCAAACTGACAAGGATCACAGTGAGCCCGTCCATGCTGTAGAGTTCATGCTCATTGCCGTTGTCCTTGGTTTCTCAGTCCTCCTCCACTGTCAGCCACATTCAGAGAGTCCAGTTTGGTCCCCTGTTCCCTCAGTCCCATTCCAACTGGTCTTGGTGGTCTCCCGTTAGATCTGTCCCACCGTCTCAATGGGTAAACGCACTCCTTACAGTCCTGACTTCCTTGTTCATGATCTCCCTCCTTTTGCTCCTCATCAGGACCTTGGGAGCTCCTATGTGGGGCTCTGTCATTTCCTCCATCCAATGCCAGGTGAAGGTTCTATGGTGATATGCAAGATATTCATGAGTATGACAATAGGATCTGGACATTTCTGGCACCCTCTTATGGGGTCTTTTCTTAAGGGCATCACTTCCTTTATTCAAATGCCTATTAGGACTCTCAATTTCCTTATATCTTTCAGTAGAGCTTTGTATGCAGTCTCAAGTGATGGAGGTGGGTGTTCTATCAATCTGTTGATTTCATTGGTTAATTAATAAAGAAAACTGCTTGGCCTAATAGGCTAGAAAATAGGTGGGCGGAGTAGACAGAACAGGAAGAAGGAAGTGAGGTAGATGGCTCAGACAATTGCCCTGCCTCTACAGCCAGATGCGATGAAGCTCCAGCCCAAGATGGACTTATGCTAGAAACTTCCTGGTAAGACACCGCTCATGGTGTTACATATATTATTAGATATGGGTTAGTCAAGATGTGAATAAGAGGCTGAAAATAATGGGCCAGGCAGTGTTTAAAAGAATACAATTTGTGTGTTGTTATTTCGGGTTTTAAGCTAGCTGGTGGCCGAGAGCAGGGCGGTGGGAAACCGCCCGCAGCCCCTCACTACACTCAAGTGTCTCAGTAGTCCTTTTCTTCTCCAAATGGACATTCTGGATTTCTTTCTACCTCACTTATTTTTTATTATGGCAGACCTTAATTAGAATGATCACTACTAACTATGTCACAGTGGATACTACAATGTAATGACATCTATACCAAATAAATTAGTTCACTGATTTTAAATAGAGCATCAGGTAAATTATTAGGATAGGCAGAATGCAGTACATCTATACCCCCCTCTTGTTAAGCTATCTCAGGAATGGTCTCTAGCAAAATTACTAATATTGTTTTGATTTGAAACTTCATATATATATATATATATATATATATATATATATATATATAAAGCTATATTTTTTCATTTTTCATATCAATTTAAGTTCCCACTCCTTCCCCTTCTTTCATTTTTTTCCATATATCCTCACACCCCACCCTTCATTCAATCCTCAGGAAAGGTAAAGCACACTGCTTTGGGAAATGTTCAAGGCCCTCCCTACTACATTTAGGCTGAGCAAGGGATCTATCCAAAGAGAATATGTTCCCAAAAGCCAATATATGCAGTAGGGATAAATTCTGGTGCCACTGCCAGTGGCAACCCAACTTGCTCCAGCCATGCAACTGTTTACCAAATTCAGAAGGATTAGTTGGGGTCTATGCTTGTTCCTTCCAGTCCAGCTTGAGTTGGTGAGCTCCCATTAGTCAGGTAGATTGTTTAAGTGGCTGAACCATCATGGTCTTGACCTCTTTGTTCATTTATTCATTCCTCACACTCTTCAACTGGACATTGGAAAATCAGTCTAGTACTCCAATGTGGGTCTCTGCCTGTTTTAATCAGTTGCTGGATGAAGGTTCTATGATGATATTTCACATATTTATCAGTCTGACTAAAGGGCAAGTCAAAATCGGTTCCCCCCTTCTTTTCTATTGCTTGGGGATTTAGCTGGGGTCATCCTTGTGGATTCCTGGGACTTTCTTTAGAGCTAGGTTTCTGCTAACCCTATAATGGTTCCCTCAATCAAGATATCTTTTTCTTTGCTCTCATCTCTGTCCTTCCTTCATCTCAACTATACCATTCTTCAAGTTCTCCTTACATCTCCCCTTCTCCCAGCTTCTTCTTTTTCAACCCTCCCTCTTGCTCCCAATTTTGTCAAGGGACATGTGTGTTTCCAATTTCCAGCTGGATCTATAAATGCTTTTCTTTGGCTTCACATTATTAATGAGGTTTTCTAGGATCTTGAATTATGACTCAATATCTTTTGTTTATAGCCAGGATCCACTTATGAAAGAGTAAATACCACATTCATCTTTTTTGGGTCTTTATTACCTCACTCAGGATAGTGTTTTCTAATTCTACACATTTGCATGCAAAATTCAAGATGTCATCTTTTTTTACTGCTGAGTAGCACTCTAATGTGTAAATATGCCATACTTTCTTTATCCATTCTTTGGTGAGGGGAATCTAGGTAGTTTCCAGGTTCTGGCTATTACAAATAATGCTGAACATGGTTGAACAAATGCCTTTGTAGTATAGTTGAATATCTTTGGGGTAAATGCCCAAGAGTGGTATTGCTGGATCCTGAGGAAGGTTGATTTCCAATTTTCTGAGAAACTGCTATACTGATTTCCAAAGTGGTTATACAATTTTGCATTCCCACCAGTAATAGATGAGTATTTCCCTTACTCCACATTTTCTCCAGCACAAGGGATCTTTGCTTTTTTGAACTTAGCCATTCTGACATGTATAAGATGGTGTCTCAGAGTTGCAGTTCCCTGATGGCTAAGGATTTTGAACATTTCCTTCAGTATCTTTTGGTCATTTAAAATTCTTCTGTTGAGAATTCTGTTTAGTTCAATACTCCATTCTTAATTGGGTTATTTAGAATTTTGATGTCCAATTCCTTGAGTTCTTTATATGTTATGGAGATAAGTTCTATGTCTGGTGTGGGGTTAATTAAGATCTTTTCCCATTCAGTTAGATACTTTTTGTCTTATTGACTGTGTCTTTTGCTTTACAGAACCTTCTCAATTTCAGGAGGGCCCATTTATTTATTGTTGCTCTCACTGTGTGTACTACTGGGGTTATATTTAGGAAGAGATCTTCTGTGTCCATGCATTGATGACTAAAATCTACTTTCTAATCTTTCGTATTCAATGCGGTCAGATTTATATTGAGGTCTTTAATCCATTTGAACTTTAGTTTGTGTATGGGGATATATATGGATCTATTTTTATTATTCTACATGTTAAAATCCACTTATGCCAGCATTTGTGGAAGATGCTTTTTCCCCATTGCATAATTTTAATTTCTTGTCAAAATCAGGTTTTCATAGGTGTGTGGATCAATATCCAGGTTTTTGATTTGATTTCATGGGTTAACCTCTGTCTTTTTATGCCAGTACCAAGTTGTTTTCATTATTGTAGTTCTGTAATAGAGCTAATGTCAGAGATGGTGATGCCTCTGGAAGTTCCTTGTTGTACGGGATTGTTTTGGTTATTCTGGATTTTTTTATTTTTCCATATAAATTGATTATTGTTCTTTCAAGGTCTGTGAAAAATTGTGTTGAGATTTTGTTGGGGATTGCATTGAATCTATAGATTTATTTTGGTAGGATTGCTATTTTTACTACATTGCTCTTATCTATCCAATAGCATGCTAGATACTTCCAGTTTCTTGTATGTTCTTCAGTTTCTTTCTTCAAATACTGAAAGTTCTTTTCAAGTAGGTCTTTCACTTCTTTGGTTAGTGTTACCTTAATATATTTTACATTATTTGTAGCTATTGTGTAAAGTCAACTTCTCTGATTTCCCTATCAGCTTCTTTATCATTTGTACATAAGAGGGTACTAATTTTTCTAGAGCTGATCTTGTATCCTGCCACATCACTGAAGCTAGCTGTAGGGTTCTCTGGTAGGATTTTTGGTATAACTTACATATACAATCATATCATCTGTAAGTAAGGAAAGTTTCACTTCTTCCTTTCCTATTTGAATCCCTTTGATCAACTTTTGTTGTCTATTGCTATAATCAAAACTTCAAGAACTATGTGAAAGAGATATAAAGAGAGCGGACAGCCTTGTCTTTTTCCTGATTTTAGTAGAATCACTTTGAGTTACTCTCTGGGTAATTTGATGCTGGCTCTGGGCTTGTTCTACATTGCTATTAGTATATTTAGATATGTTCCTTGTATTCCTGATCTCATCAAGAACTTTCTAATGAAGGGGATTTTGTTGAATGCTTTCTCGGCATCTAATAATATGATCATATTTTCTTTAAATTCAGTTTCTTTATATGATGGACTACATTGATAGATTTTCATATGTTGAACCAGCCCAGTATCTCTGGGATGAAATCTACTACATCACCCTGATTCTAAAACCACACAAAGACCTAACCAAGAAAGAGAATTACAGACCAATCGCACTCATGAACATCGATTCAAAAATTCTCAATAAAATTCTGGCAAACAGAATCCAAGAATACATTTAAAAAATTATCTATTATGATCAAGTAGGCTTCATCCCAGAGATGCAGGGCTGGTTCAAATATGAAAATCTATCAATGTAATCCATCATATAAATAAACTGAAAGAAAAAAGCCATATGATCATTTCATTAGATGCTGAAAAAGCATTTTACAAAGTTCAACACCCCTTTATGATAAAGGTTTTAGAGAAGTTAGGGATACAAGGATCATACCTAAATATAATAAAAGCAATATATAGCAAGCCAACAGCTAATATCAAATTAAATGTAGAGAAACTCAAAGCCATTCCACTAAAATCAGGAACAAAACAAGGCTGTCCACTCTCTCCTTATCTCCTCAATAGAGTTCTTGAAGTTCTAGCAATAGCAATAAGACAACACCAGGAGATCAAGGGGATTCGAATCAGAAAAGAAGAAGTCAAATTTTCATTATTTGCAGATGATATGATAGTGTACATTAGTGACCCCCAAACCTCTACCAAAGAATTCATACAGCTGATAAATAACTTCAGTGAAGTGGCAGGTTACAAGATCAACTCAAAAAAATCAGTAGCCCTCCTATACACAAAGGACAGAGAAGCAGAGAGGGAAGTCAGAGAAACTTCACCTTTTACAATAGCCACAAATAGCATAAAATATCTTGGGGTTACTATAACCAAGGAAGTGAAAGATCTGTTTCACAAGAACTGTAAGTCTTTGAAGAAAGAAATTGAAGAGGACACCAGTAAATGGAAAGACCTCCCATGCTCTTGGATGGGTAGGATCATAATAGTAGAAATGGCAATTCTACCAAAGGCAATCTATAAATTCAACGCAATCCCCATTAAAATCCCAACAAAATTCTTCACAGACCTTGAGAGGACAATAATCAACTTCATATGGAAAAACAAAAAACCCAGGATAGCCAAAACAATCCTATACAATAAAGGAACTTCTGGAAGCATTATATCCCTGACCTCAAACTCTATTACAGAGCTACAGTAATGAAAACAGCCCAGTACTGGCATAAAAAACATACCAAGGGAATCAAATAGAAGACCCTGATATTAACCCACAAACCTATGAACACCTAATATTTGACAAAGGAGCTAAAAGTATATAATGGAAGAAAGAAAGCATCTTTAACAAATGGTGCTGGCAGAACTGGATGTCAACCTGTAAAAGAATGAAAATAGATCCTTATCTATCACCATGCACAAAACTCAAGTCCAGATGGATTAAAGACCTCAATATCAATCTAAACATTCTGAACCTGATAGAAGAAAAAGTGGGAAAGAGTCTACAACATATAGGCATAGGAGACCATTTCCTACCATAACCCCAGTAGCACACACAATAAGGGCAACATTGAATAAATGGAACCTCCTAAAACTGAGAAGCTTCTGTAAAGCAAAGAACACTGTCAATAAGACAAAAGGCAACCTACTGATTGGGAGAAGATTCTTCACCAACAACAGACAAAGATCTGATCTCCAAAATATGTAAAGAACTCAAAACACTAGACATCAAAATGCTAATTAACCCAATTAAAAATGGGGCACTGATCTGAACAGAGAATTCTCAACTGAAGAAGTTCAAATGGCCAAAAGACAGTTAAGGACATGCTCAGCCTCCTTAGCAATCAGGGAAATGCAAATGAAAACAAATTTGAGATACCATCTTACACCTGTCAGAATGGCTAAAATCAAAAACACCAATGATAGCCTTTGCTGGAGAGGATGTGGTGTAAGGGGAACACTAATCCATTGCTGGTGGGAATGCAAACTTGTGCAACCACTTTGGAAATCAGTGTGGCTGTTTCTCAGGAAATTTGGATCAACCTACCCCAGGATCCAGCAATATACTCCCTGGGAAAATACCCAAGAGATGCCCTATCATACTACAAAAGCATCTGTTCACCTATGTTCATAGCAGCATTATTTGTAATAGCCAGAACCTGGAAACAACCTAGATGCCCCTCAATGGAAGAATGGATAAGGAAAGTGTCGAATATATAAGCATTAGAGTACTACTCAGAGGTAAAAAAACAATGACATCTTGAATTTTGCATGCAAATGGATGGAAATAGAAAACACTATCCTGAGTGAGGTAAGCCAGACCCAAAAAGATGAATATGGTATGTACTCACTCATAGGTGGATTCTAGCCATAGAATTGAGCCTATATTTCAGGATCCTAAAGAAGCTAGATAGGAGGGTGAACCCAAAGAAAAACATCTAGTTATCCTCCTGGATATTGGAAGTAGACAAGATTGCCAGGCAAAAATTGAGAGCTTGAGGGTGGGGGTAGAATGGGAGTAAGGGGAAATGGGGAGGGATATGTAAGAAGGGGAGGATAGGGAGAGCTTGGGGGAATGGGACAGTTGGGATGGAGGAAGAGTGGATAAGGAATCAGGGAATTATGTATCTTAATTAAGGGAGCCATTTGAAGATAGGCAAGAGATTGAACTCTAGAGGGGTTCCCAGGTGTCCAAGGAGATCCTTGAGCAGCTGAGGAGAGGGGGCCTGAACTGGCCCTTTACTATAGCCACACTGATGATTATCTTGCATATCACCATAGAACTTTCATCTGGCGCTGGAATGGGATAGAGATAGAGACCCAGACTGGAGCACTGAACTGAGCTCCCAAGGTCCAAATGAGGAGCAAAAAGAGGGGAGAACATGAGCAAGAAAGTCAGGACCCGTGTGGGGTGCGCCCATTTACAGAGACAATGGGACTGATCTAATGGGAGCCCACCAAGGCCAGCTGGACTAGGACTGATGGAGCATGTGATCAAACCAGACTCTCTGAACTTGGCTGACAAGGAAGGCTGACTGAGAAGCCAAGGACAATTGCACTGCGTTTTGATTCTAATGTATGTACTGGCTTTGTGGGAACCTAGTCTGTTTGGATCCTCACCTTCCTAGACCTGGATGGATGGGGGAGGAACTTGGACTTCTCACATGGCAGGGAACCCTGATTTCTCTTTGGACTGGAGAAGGAGGAGGAGGGAGGATGGGGGGAGGGGAGGGGAAATAGGAGGAGGGGAGGAGGTGAAAATTTGTAAAATTATATAATTTACTAAAAAAAATGAAAAAAATAGTTCACTGTTCAACTTCCATGAGTTTGTAGATTTTCGGAGAGTATTATTGTTGTTAAATTCCAACTTTAATCCATGGTGATCTAATAAGATACAGTGGGTTACTCCAATTATTTTTATATCTGAAGGTTTATTTTGTTACCGAGTATGTGATCAATTTTAGAGAAGTTTCCATGAGATGCTGAGAAGTTATATCATTTTGTGTTTGGTTGGAAAGTTCTATAGGTGTCTGTTAAGTGACTTTGATTCATGACATCTTATTTCCCTGTTAAATTTCCACTTTTGACCTGTCCATTGGTGAGAGGGAAATGTGAAGTCTCCTACTATTAGTGAGTGGGGGCTTGATGTACAATTTAAATTATAGTAATATTTCTTTTACATATGTGGGTGCTCTTGTATTAGGAGCATAGATGTTCACAATTAAGATTATATCTCAATGGATTGATTTGTTATGAGTGTAAAGTATCCTCCATTTCTTCTGATTGATTATTGTTAAAATCTAATTTGTTAGATATTAAGATAGCTATACCTATCAGCATTCATTGACCTAACTACTGGTTGGTGACCTAAGTCTCCAGGTCATTTACCATAGGAAGTGTACTTCAAAATTCCATGCCATCAAAGAGAGAAATATTAGATGTTTTAGTAAGTATGTGATGAGAAAGGAAAAGAAACCAAGTAAAATATTTTTGAAAAAAAAAGTAAAACATTAATTCCACAGTATGATTTATATATTTTGACCAATAATATTAAAAACCATGTAGCTCCTAACATATTCATTGAATATTATTTAAATCCTTATGTTAATACGTTAATTGTATAGAACAATGGGTTACATTATGACACTGTCATATATACATATACCTTAAATATTAAAATCCCCTCTATTAAGCTCTCTCATCTACTTCCCTCTACCATTTTCACACTCCATATCCTTGATTGTCCCACTCCTGCTTTCATGTCATTATACCTAAGCTAAAGCCTCACTTATAAGGCAAAGTACTTGTCTTTGCGAGTCAGGTTTATGTCTTCTGATGTTAGGATAGCCAGTTTGAAGGAATAGTCTAGAGAACAGCTGATACCAAGTTTTTAGTTCAATTTATGTAATTAGTGTTTCCATTTAAAAACCTATATATTGATTGATATTTATATTCTACATATAACTATACATTTCATATATAGACAAAGATAATATATAGTAAGGTAACATTATCTAGTATTCAAACCCAGTTGTCTCATAACAGTTCATCTCAATAACATGCAAGTAATAATTCATTATCTTTTTAAACTTAACTTTTCTCAGCTCTTATAGATCTATTTTATTTATATAATAAAAGTGTGATATAATGATGTAATATAATTTTTACCATGTGAATAACAAGATTCCAATTAAACTTCAAAAAATTGGGCTAGAGCTCTTGTTTCTGTGAAGAATTCAGTCAAATGATCTTGCTAGGCTTACTAAATGATTAGACATTCTGCTCAGGAAAAACATGTGTAAGCACACCAAATGCTATACATCTGTGGTCATAAACACATAATACATAACAAAGAAAATACATAAATACAATGCAATATATATTGTAACAATATACTGTTTATTATTCCCAATTTACTCCTTTGTATCCTAAATAACACCTAATGTGGATAGTTTAAAGATAATATTTAGTTTATTAATTATGTTTTATATACTATTATATTAAGAAAAAGGAAAATATGAATATGCATACAGGAAAATTATGCACTTATTCTTAGGCAAAAGAATCCATAGTCAAGAACTCATTTTGAAAAATACTGTTTAAATCCAAACTAAATGACTATTATGGCACAATATACCTAATATATTTTCATTTATCTTTTATAAGGATTTTAATAGTAAAGGTTGCAGGCAATAGGCTTAGTGATTCATTTTTAAATTGATATATATTGTTTAACGTGTATGTGTATATGTATGTATGATTTAATGTGCAAGATGTGTGTGCAAATGTTCTTAATCTAGGGGTGAGGATTGTGAGATATCTCTAGTCCACACTTGTCATTATGTATGTCTTCTTTGTATGACCATATTGTTCCTTATTATTTATAGATGGCATTACTTATAACAAGAGTCCTAGATATTTAGTTTGTAAACTCTTTCTGCTCATTCTTCTTTGATATTATTTGAGCTTTTGGTGAATAAATTGCTTTGCGCAGCTCATGGTGTGTTGTTCGTAAAGTAAACTTCTGAATGAGTATCTAGAATGAAGTTAAACATTACACTGGATTTGGAAAGTGCTATTATTAGGTATCTTGTCTAGGATCCAGGACCACACTAGCCATTGATAGCTGGCTAGGCTTGTAGTACCAGCCATGAATTCCATATTCTTCTTTATGTAGTTCCTCCAGTTTATATAATCATATCTTAGGATACATACATAACTGTGACCAAGAAATAAGAGAGAACACATAGTGTTACTAAGACTCAGATGTAATAAAATTTAAAACATATACTTTATTAACTTATAATTAGATGACCAAACTAATGGCCCAATGAGAAGAACATGTGCTGCTCTTATATATCAATAATATTCATTGTTATTTATGATAATATTAATTATTTAGTTATTCTTTTTATAATTATCTTTGTGGAGTTGGTACTAAAATAAATGCTTTACTTCTGAGCTGCATATCCAGTCAAAAGAAAATTTGAAAATTTGATATGTTATGCATAGATTGTTGTTCATATTAACACAGAAACTTTTGAGATGGTGACTTTTTTTTTCTGTTCCCCTCTGACTGTTTTCATTATAAGCATGACTGAAAACATTGATAACCAATTAAACATATCAGTCTTTAGACATAGTCATCCACTTCTTTTGATGAAGTCATATAGCATCTATGGAAAAATAATACTTCAGTCTTTTAATGTATTAAGTTTTTAGAAATGTTAAAGAATGAAATATTTTAAAATCATGCTTAATCATTGTCATTTAAAGATTTGTTTTGTATCCTCACTCTACTTCCCTTTACTTTAACACAGATAGATGCATTTCCTGCTGATATTTTCAATTTTGAAACTGCGATGTCTCAAAGGAATATGATATAGATAGAAGTAAATTTCTTTCCCATGAGGTTACTCTGCACTAAATATAAACCTTAAACTTTTCTACTAACCCTTGGAACAGTAGAAAATGGATTGTTTTGCCTCACTTTGATACAATGTTGGAGTCCTCTTATGACTATGAATAGTGACTTATCTATGGAAAAGCATTTGGTCAAGTACTAATTCTCTCTGATAAAATGTTGTCTATACACAGCTGTTTATTTCTTCTTAATCCCCTTCTCTAGGTATTTAAGATCATTCTACAATGTTTTTTTAACCATCTTACAAAAAGTATTTATAGGGAGGATTTGGAACTCCCACAGAGATTTCAGGAATATCAAGATTTTTGTCAAACTGCCTTGGAATGTGTGATATCTATAAGCCATTAAGAAGAATATTTGCCATAGGTAAGACTATCCTTTGGGTTACTTGGTTGAATATCGGGATATATAGTTTTCACAGAGTAAGGTATTTCTTGCAGACACAGAGGTAACTGTAATAAGAAATTTCCAGATAATCAACAATTAATTATTAATTATATAGAAGAGAGAGAGAGACAGAGAGACAGAAAGAGAGAAAGAGAGAGGGAGAGAGAGAGGGAAAGAGAGAGAGGATGAGAGAGAGAATGGGATTGTGATTGTCAAACCAACTCAAGGAATTGAAGGGATAAATCACAGAAGAAAATGGGCTTACATTAAAGAATACATGCTATGAATGTTAATACACTCCTGATGTTGTGATAATTAGTCACACACTTGCTAAAGGTAACTGGCATGTGGAAGTCAGAGAGGTTGACAGGGATGCAAAATTAATTTTATATATTTCTGAAATAAACATCTATAAAATATGAAAATTGTTTGAGAAGACAATGATCTTTTTATTGGAATTTCATGGTTTTGATTCTTTTTGTCAAGCTTTATTCCATGAATTGGAGTTTAGAAGTGTGTTCTTTTGGAATGAAAATTTACCTTCATTTACCTACATTGGATATGCTTGAAAGTCAACTATAATATCATTATTAATATTGAGACTAATATGAATTTGTTTAATATAAATTTATGTCTTATAATTTATTAAACACTAATAGTTTTCAAATTTCAATTGAGAAAATAATCAAAGCATTTTACTTTTTGGTGTAACCATAATACTTAAAGCCTTAAAAATCTGAAGTAGAAATTCCTAAAAGGATTATAGTGTACTTACTCCAATATTAAGTGGTTTTAATAAGTTGATTATAGAAAAATCTCTGTATACTTGACAATTTTTTAGTTATGTTCTTGCTTCAACCTGGTTGACTATAGACTGTGCAATACAAACACCACATTAAAACTTTAATTATATATATTATTAAGATTATAAAAGTAAGCAGACTATGTAGGCAGAAACCCAGGAGTCATGATTAATAACATTATATTAGTACATATATAGAATATTTTCATAAGTTACTTAAATATATATATATATTTCAAATATATACTTTTATATAGTTATACATATATATTTGCACAGAAAATGTAATTTTAGAGTTTTCTCCTTAGCTTATAAAAGTCTTATTGTTTCCAAACAACTAAGACCTTCTGTAATCAGCTTTCTATCTAGAAGACAATCCTTCTAGATATTTAATTATGTTACTCTATAGTTTATCTCCTGACTTTTCAGCTCTAAAATGTATGTGATTCTTACCATAATTATGAAGTTTTGACTAAATTTTTTAAACACAGTCTTAACTTATAAATCAAATCCTAAGATATCACCTAATTTGGATAAGAATGATGATCTAACATCAGTTATAAGGAATAAATTGCCCCATTTTGATGTATTTAATGATATGTAGGAAATTTATTGAAATTGGGATAGTTAAAAAGGATGCAGAGAAAGTAAAGAGGAAGAAGAGATGAAGAGCAAAGATGGCATGCAAGAAAGACAAGGTAAGTGGAAGGGACAATGATTTAAATAAGAGGTATGGAAATATAGAGGAAGAGGAAAAATTAGGAGAAAGAAATTTTCTACTTTCTGACTTGACTGAAATATGTTTAAAATATTTAATTCAAAATGATTTGTGAAAATAATTCTCTAGTGTTCTCATAAGGAACCCTAATGAGCTTGTATATGTCATTTGTTATGAGTAAAAGTATCTTCCACTGGTCAACTCAGGAACTATCTCTTTTAAAATAGTTATGGTTTTTTCAGTCCAAGGAAACATGAAAGTTATCAGAAAAATTACAAACAGGCTAGAAATTAAGGAGCCATTTTACTCTGGAACAGAATAGATAGGTTTTCCCCAGTTTCAGGTACTTAGGGTCTTCTAACTTGAAAGTAAACTTGACACCTGTTTAGTCCCTGTTTTTCACCCCAGTCTTGTTTTTCATTTAACTTTAAGTTGACTTCCATATTTCAGTTTCTCAGAGGCTATTTTCTTTTCAGTAGAAGCTTAGATAATCAAATAGTGTATAAGCTGTCCTGTGGGTTTTCTAAATGAAAACAGGTCCTCATTTCTGGAAAAGCAGCCATTGCTTTTAACTGCTTAGGCCATCTCTCCACCACCTAAATAAGCTGTTCTGAAAACTAGACTTCCTGATTTCACTGTAATCAGGTATACTTTAGGTAATCTTGTACAGAGTCCATAATCTTTGAAATTCATGATCAGAGAACATTTCTTTCTAATAGTAATGACTTTATTGCAGATAGCTAAACATCTTACTTTTCCCTGGCTTTTCAACCTTCATATGAAATTAACTATTGTCATTGTGAAGCAATGTTGACAATTTTATCAACTAGTATTACTACTCCTAATTTTTAATAAATTACTTATGCACTCATTAATCATATATATGAAGATTTACAAAAGAGCTATTCTAATATTTTAAGTTTACATAGAACTTTATTTTACTATCATGTCTCTATCAAGGATTCTTTTTGAAAAATTCACATTTATTTCAGATATACAGTATGAAATTGATGAGATTCCTCATTTAGAGGGTCTATCACCATTCATACCTGTTTACTTAATGATAAGATTACACAGATGTGATATGATAATATTAAAGAAAGAAAAAATTAAGATTATCTTAATTTGCTTATTTGTTCATTTCATACCTACTTTTGCCAGCACTGACTTTGTTTCTTTTCTATTTTTCCTTGTTTTTTCATATGTAGTTTTATCAAGTCCTTACAAAGTATGATTATTTTCCATTGTTTCATCCTTATAAAAAACTATATCAAAAATCTAATTTGAATGTAAAATTTATATTTTACTAAAGGTCTACCTTTTACATAATTATACTCATCTGTACTTCAGAACAAATGTGTTATTATTTCATCAATGGGCCATTAGCATTAGCATACATTTCTTCTTATATCCGTACACAAGAATTAATCTGTGTAAATAAATGAGAGTAAGATTCTAGGACACACCATGTATTACTATTATGGAGAATGTATACCCCAAAAGCCAAGATCAATCACTTCTAACCAGATAGATTAAAAAATTCTTTAAATTATATTCTCTGATATTCACAGAAATCTAATACTGTGCATTTTTTAGATTAATTGAAACTGAATTAAATGGAAGAACCTGAACCAGTCTGAAGTATCTGAATTCATTATTCTTGGGCTTTGTGACTCTTGGGAGCTTCAGGCATCTTCTTAGTGATATTTTCCTCACTTTATTTAATCACCATTTTGGGCAACATATTATTGTAGTTATAATCATTATGACCTTCATCTTCCACTCTCCTATGTATTCTGTTGGCCAATCTCTCATTCATTGACTTTGCCTTTCTTCAGTCACTACACCTAAGATGATCACAGACTTCCTCAAGGAAAAAAGACTATATCCTTTGGAGGGTGATGTGTCAAATTTTCTTTTGGACACTTCTTTGGAGGGGGAGATTGATGGTACTGCTTGTGTCAATGGCCCTATGACCGTTATGTGGCCATCTGTAAGCCACTTCATTACTCAAGATCATGAAAAGACATACGTGCATTGGATTAGTGATGTCATCATGGATCATGGCTTTGTGCATTCAATAAGCCAATTGGTTATAATCATAAATCTGCCCTTCTGTGGATCCCTGAGGAAATTGGATAGTTTTTTTCTGTGATATTCCATTGGTCATCAAGTTAGCCTGCATGGACACCTATGTTTTAGAAATTTTGATTAAATGCTGACAGTGGGGGTGTTAGCATACCATATGCTTCATTCTGTTGCTGATCTCCTATTCTCATATCTTGAGCTTACTGTCTGCCTTCACTCAAGGATGGGGCACCAAAGCTCTCTCTACTTGCACTGCTCTATTCACTGTGGTCATATTATTTTTTGGGCCTTGCATATTCATCTACCTGTGGCACGTCAGCATAACCTGGGGTGGACAAGTGTCTCGGCATGTGTTTATGCCTGTTATTTACACCTCTCCTGAAACACCCAGCCATTTACACATTAAGAAACAAAGAGATTAGAAATGCTATGAAGAGATTACAATGCTAACTATATGATTTTATATTTTAGGATTTTGCATTATGTAGATATTAACTTCTAGGATACTAAAAAAATTACAGTTGTCCATTTTCTAATAGACTATACACATCCTCAAATTCATGGAAGTTATTTATAATGCTAGTCAAAATGTCTGTATTTATAAATTTCATGATCATTAAATGGGAAATAACCTGTCTATAAGATGTTAATAGTCTTTTAAAGTATAATTTTGGTTATCTCGGGTGAAATTTAAAGTTAATGACAAATTACTGGTACCTATTACATTTGCTGTTTCTTTAATCTGTCTTGTACCATTTAAAAATCACTCATCAAAACATATGACATAAATCTCTACCCTCACCCAATTTAAGTCATTATGATGAATATAAGTCTTGTGTTACTTGGAAAGTTTCTACTTCTGGAATAGAGCTATCTCAATGTGTCATGTGTTGAGCATATCCCTATTCATGATTGTAATTGTCTTCTTTGTTTCTAAAGTCTCCTTGGAAACTTAAGTGTTGAGATTGTAGAACTTCCATGAGGTCATTCTATCTGCTTAGCACTAAAGGGATTATTAGGAAATAATCCCCTCCTCTAGCTACCAGACCTAAGGGAAGGGTCTCCCAAGGATGCACTCTTGACAGATTTAGTCATCTACCCAAAGAATTAAAGAAATATATACAATAAAGATTTGACAAAAACTAAAAACAGAAAGTGTTATTAATATTTAACAGTAATCATAATATTTAGCAACTGTTAATGCAGTGGGTAGAGAAAGTTCAACAATTAAAGAGTGCAACTCAAAATTTAGTTTCTAGAACTAATGTTGTGTGCCTCACCAATCACCTGTAACTTTCAATTATAAGAAATTTGGACAACTCAGGACCTAAATGGGCTGCCTATACCTCACATATTTCATGTAACAAACACACACTACGCACACACACACAACAAAATATAAAAAGAAAAAAATGGTTAACAGTATCGAGCTACGTCCCCCATGTCCCAGAGAGCTGTGTACCTCTCTGATATGTACAGTATTACTCTTTCTGCAGACCAGAATGCATCAATCATTTATAACATGATCATTGGTCCTTGGCAGTTTCTGGATTTCATTCATGGAATTTATACTCTTACCTAAAACTAAACCTTTCTTTTTGATTGCAGGTTCAATTACCTCAACCAGAAAGCTGTATTCAACCTAGAAGATATTTTTCACTATTTCCTTTTATACTTTTTCAATGTTATATGCTGCTTTAAGCTTATCATCACTTTTTATTACTTCCCAGGGTTGGGCTTACATTCTTTCTGTAAAGAATTTATATACTTTCTTTTCCACGTGGATCTTCTTAATTGTAGAATTGAATAAAGTCTATTTTTTATTCTTTAAAGCATTTTAAATGATATTTTGAGACCATGCTCTAACTATATCCTCTCTCCTTCCTTCATTTCCATCCAACTCTTCAGTTATATCCAGCACTACTGTTCTCTTTCAAATTGAAAGCTTTGTTTTCTTTATTTGTTCTCACAACAGATACACATCACACACTACTAAATATACAAATATAATTTTATGAGTTCATTTGCTACTTGCTTCTATTTGTATGTTTATGTATTCCCAGCTGACCATCTTTTATTTGATAACCAATAGGTATGCTCTTTCATGGAGAAGATTGCTTCTTCAGTTCTCAGCATTCCTTACCTCTTCTTTGTCTAGGGTTAACACTTTAAGTATCCCCCCCCCATGTAACTAACCACATTCTCATAGTATTTGATGCTTGATAAGTAAGACAGAATTCACATCTCTTTCTTTAACCCTGGTAAAAAGCTATGTCTGGGGAAGGATATAGGTCTTACTGAGGAAACAGTTGTTCGTGTAAGTGCACATGAGTTGCCTGTCAGAATGCCTTTCAGATAATTATATTTATGCACATAGAACAACATTACTTCCAGCTTTTGTCAGAGAAGATAATTTATGCATTGAGTGGTGGTGAATGCACTGATACATAGCTGGTAAAATACTGAGAAGAAATAAGTGTGATTGACCAATGATATATAAGAAAGTAGATCATATCACTTCCTCCAACTCATGAATAATTAATGATTGAGGGAGGGAATGAATGGAAGAATTTGATAAACGGTAGAGGTGTGTGAAATGTTGACTCCTGGGCATGACAGGGCTAATGTATTCAAACTCACAACAGCTATAATTATCTTCATAAGATCTCTACTGCACTGGGCCCAACAAAATTCTGTCATTCAAGGGGTCTTCTTAGAGGGATGAATACTCCGTTACAAGAGACGATAAGGAAGGAAGAGCCATTTTCTTCAGTGGTCAATCCACTGACAAAATGTTATGCTCCTGTAAAGAACTCTAAGAAAACCCATTGATTCACAAAAGAATTCATTATAGTAGAAGTGAAGTTAGTTGGGAAGATAAATGGGATTAGGAGCTATGGTAGTTTGGCAAGAACCCACAGTGGGGAAATTAATATAATCCACTACTTTATTCTCATTTTATTAAAATGAAACCTCACCATTATGCATAATTAATATATACTGATAAAACTTTAAAAATAGTTCTGGCAAGATTGATGGAGAGAAGTCAATTATTCTATACAGTTAACAGAACTGTTAATTACTACAGCGATAAAAAACATTGAAGAGGATTCTCAGAAAACTAATAAATAAAATTAACATTAATTTGGCAACCACTTTTCTGAATATATATATATATATATATATATATATATATGGTCTATACATCCACAGAAATATCTCAATTTCCATGTTAATGAAAATTTAACCACAATATATATTATGTGAATACAGGGTAAGTGTAGTTTGATTGGTAAATGAAGTAATTGTTCTTTGCAGCTATGGTGATGATTCTGTGGTTAAGAGCATAATTGTAGAAGACCTAGTTTGTTTTCCAGTACCATCAATCACTCCAGTTGCAGAGGACCTGCTGTCCTATTCTGGCATCCACAAGCACTGCATATATACAATGAATATGGTATTCAAGACACTGTCAAAATCTTACACAAAATCCTCAAGACCCAGTTATACTACTTTTGGGTATATATCCAAAGGATGCTCAATCATTCTACAAGGACATGTGATCAACTATGTTCATAGCAGCATTGTTTGTCATAGTCAGAACCTGGAAACAACCTAAATGCCCCTCAACTGAATAATGGATAAGGAAAATGTGGTACATTTACACAATATAGTACTACACTGCAGAAAAAAAATAACGACATCTTGAATTTTTCAGGAAAATGGATGGAGCTAGAAAACACCATTTTGAGTGAGGTAACCCAGACCCAGAAAGACAATTATCACATGCACTCACCCATAAGTGGTTCTTATATATAAAGCAAAGAAAAAACTATGAACATAAATAAATATGTCACAAGTGAAACTCTGAGGAAAGACAGTTTTTCACTGAAACTCAAAATATAATTTCATGTATCAGCTAAAGGAAGATAGTCTTAGACTAATATTTCATTAAATGAAACTTTCTTTAAAAGATGCCAGTATAACATGCTATTGGGTGAATATTATAACATCCTACTACTTTAAAATATAAAGATAATTCAATAAAAAATATAGTAGAAATAAAATATTCATATAAGTGAAGCTGTTACTTAAACACACAAAAATTATATAAAAGGAAAAATGTTTGTAATGAATTCCAACTTGTAGGAAACTAAAACTTAGAAAACATTTTTAAAATTAACACCAGATTACTGACATGTATCAGAAGTAGTAGTTATTGGTTTTCAGCTAATATTTAGTTATTTCTGAAACATAAGAAATTATACATTCAATATATCTAAATATGGTCAAATACTAATCTCATGGAGCCCAACTAAAATCTTGATTCAGTTTTCTTTATAATATTTTGTTATACTCTTGGAATTTTCTAAATGATCTTCCCCTTTTTGAAACAATGTTTCATGAAATCATGCATTGCTCCGCACCAAGTTCCCACTTGACTCTCCTCCAGATAATTCCCATGTTGTCACTCAGCACCACGTCAGGCTCCAGAGCTTATCACTACAAGAGCATCTGCACAAACTAGTACAAGCTCCATGATTGGAGATTCAACAATGATTTCAGATCTTGCAAGGTGCACAAGACCAGGTAGGCATCCTATGTATTAAGGATTTTGATGTGATGTGATAGCTGAAAGGACACACTGTAGTGACAATGAGAGGAGGTCCTAAAACAAGGTCACTGGATGGTAAGAATTATTTTGGTAACAACTGTGATGACACAGAGCAGGACATAGGTTGAGCTAAATAGACAATTAGGTGAGTAATGACACCTGTTACATGCCAGGAGCACCAGCATTATTTCATATTTAAAAATTATCTTTGTAAAATATAACCTGATGATTTTCTGTATTTCCACCGTGTTTGTTGTTATGTCCCCTTTCCAGTTCTGATTTTGTTAATTTGGATATTCTCTATCTGGCTTTTGGTTAGTTTGGATAAAGGTTTGTCCATTTTGTTGATTTCCTTGAAAAACCAACTCTTTGTCTCATTGATTCTCTGCATTGTTTCCTTTGTTTCATTTTGTTGATTTCAGCTCTCAATTTGATTATTTCCTGCCATTTAGTTCTTTTAGGTGAGTTGGCTTCATTTTGTTTAAAGACTTTACCCCTTATATTTTTAAAACATTAACTTTATTCTCTATATTCATTTTCTTCTCTCTCCCAAGCCTAAGTATACTCATCCAACACTGTGAACCATTTAGAGGTCTTTTACGTCTGAATTTGTCCTATTGTGAATTTGTAATTTTTTACTCTCCAGGAGTACTTCTTAAAATGCTAAGCACTTGAGAATCTAAGCTGTGATATTCCTAGGTCAAAAACAGGTACTGCAGGTTTGCCCCGCCCAATCCAACATGGCGGAGCCACTTGTTAATGAATCAGTTGCACCTCTGAGCTGCAGAGCAGAGGGCTGTTCTGGATATTGACTCCACCCCTCTCCAATTTCAAAATGATGGCTGTACCTTTTCTGCTAGCTCTGGGGCCACCATGTAGGAGCCGCCCTCAGCACTTTAACTCTGAAATTGAGTGTGTGGCACATAAATTCTTTCTTTTGAGTTATGGCCAAATCTACCATGCAGAGCACTGTGCAGCCTTAAAACATCTCTCTATATGGCCGCAGAAATCCATCATGCTCTCCCACCTGACTAAACCTGATCCTGCCATCTGCCCCGGTGCAGGCGGAGAGTGTTGAGCCATTGGCATGGTCTCAGAGTACTTTCTGATCCCAAGCGGGCACACAAACATCCAGTCCCATAAAAGCCATTGAAATGCTTTAAAGCCAGAGTTTGCACTGGAGGCACAGCCCCCAGGAAACCGCATTTTAAAATGACATGGCTTTTTTCTGCTACTATTGCTAAAAGAGGAAATATCTCTGCAGCACTTCCTAACAAACAACAAAAAGCTGTGTTAAAAAGCTCTCTCCCTTTTTTCTCATATTTTTATTAAAAATTTCAATCTCCTCCCCTCCTCCTCCCCCTTTCCTTCCCTCCCTTGCACCCATACCCCCACTCCGCCCCTCTCCAAGCCAAAGAGCCATCAGGGTTCCCTTCACTATGTTAAGTCCAAGGTCCTTCCAGCTCCCCCTAAGTCCAGGAAGGTGATTAATCAAACTGACAAGGCTCAGAGTGAGCCCGTCCATGCTGTAGAGTTCATGCTCATTGCCTTTGTCTTTGGATTCTCAGTCCTCCTCCACCGTCAGCCACATTCAGAGAGTCCGGTTTGGTCCCCTGTTCCATCAGTCCCATTTCAACTGGACTTGGTGGTCTCCCGTTAGATCTGTCCCATCGTCTCAAAGGGTAAACGCACTCCTCACGGTCCTGACTTCCTTGCTCATGATCTCCCTCCTTTTGCTCCTCATCAGGACCTTGGGAGCTCAATCCAGTGCTTCTATGTGGGGCTCTGTCATTTTCTCCATCCAATGCCAGGTGAAGGTTCTATGGTGATACGCAAGATATTCATGAGTATGGCAATAGGATCTGGGCATTTCTGGCACCGTCTCCTCAGCTGCCCAAGGAACTAGCTGGGGGCATCTTCCTGGACACCTGGGAACCCTCTAGAGTCAACTCTCTGCCAACCCTAGAATGGCTCCCTTAATTAAGATATATAATTCCTTGTTTCCATATGCACCCTTCCTATATCCCAACCATGCTATTCCTCCAAGCTCTTCCCATACTCCACTTCACACTTTTCTCTCCCCATGCTCCTATCCCCCTATCCCACCAAGTTCCCATTTTTTGTCCGCCAATCTTGTCTACTTCCAATATCCATGAAGATACCTATATGTTTTTCTTTGATTCACCTTCTTATATATCTTCTCTAGGATTTTTTACGAATTATAGGCTCGATGTCCTTTATTTATGGCTAGAAACCAATTATGAATGAGTACATCCCATGTTCATCTTTTTGGGCCTGGGGTACCTCACTCAGGATGGTGTTCTCTATTTCCACCCATTTGCAAAATTCAAGATGTCATTGTATTTTACCACCGAGTAGTACTCTAATATGTATACATTCCACACTTTCTTCATCCATTCTTCCACTGAAGGGCATCTAGGTTGTTTCCAGGTTCTGGCTATTACAAATAATTCTGCTATAAGCATAGTTGAACAACTGCTTTTGTAATATGATTGGGCATCTCTTGGGTAAATTCCCAACAGTGGGATTGCTGGGTCCTGGGGTAGGTTGATCCCAAATTTCCTGAGAAACCTCCACACTGCTTTCCAAAGTGGTTGCAGAAGTTTGCATTTCCACCAGCAATGGATGAGTGTACCCCTTACTCCACATCCTCTCCAGCAAAGGCTATCATTGGTGTTTTTGATTTTAGCCAATCTGACAAGTATAAGATGGTATCTCAAGGTTGTTTTGATTTGTATTTTCCTGATTGCTAAGGAGGTTGAGCATGCCCTTAAGTGTCTTTTGGCCATTCGAACTTCTTCTGTTGAGAATTCTCTGTTCGGTTCAGTGCCCCATTTTTTAATTGGGTTAATTAGCATTTTAAAGTCTAGTCTCTTGAGTTCCTTATATATTTTGGAGATCAGACCTTTGTCTGTTGTGGGGTTGGTGAAGATCTTTTCCCAGTCAGTAGGCTGCCTTTTTGTCTTAGTGACAGTGTCCTTTGCTTTACAGAAGCTGAAGCTGCTCAGCTTCAGGAGGTCCCATTTATTCAATGTTGCCCTTAATGTCTGTGCTGCTGGGGCTATATGTAGGAAGCGGTCTCCTGTGCTCAAATGTTGTAGAGTACTTCCCACTTTCTCTTCTAACAGGTTCAGTGTGTTCAGATTGATATTGAGGTCTTTAATCCATTTCGACTTAAGTTTTGTGCATGGTGATAGACACGGATCTACTTTCATTCTTCTACAGGTTGACATCCAGTTATGCCAGCACCATTTGTTGAAGATGCTTTCTTTCTTCCATTGTGTGCTTTTAGCTCCTTTATTAAAAATCAGGTGTTCATAGGTTTGTGGGTTAAGATCTGGGTCTTCTATTCGATTCCATTGGTCTACTTCTCTATTTTTATGCCAATACCAAGCTGTTTTCAATACTGTAGCTCTGTAATAGAGTTTGAAGTCAAGGATGGTAAAGCCTCCAGGAACGAAGTACCTTTATTGTATAAGATGTTTTTTGGCTATCCTGGGTTTCTTGTTCTTACATATAAAGTTGATTATTGTCCTCTCAAGATCTGTGACGGAATTTTTGATGGGATCTTGTAAGGGGATTGCAATTAAATCTAGTAGATTGCCTTTGGTAGTATTGCATTTTTACTATATTATCTCCCAATCCAAGAGCAAGGGAGATCTTTCTATTTTTCTGGTTATCCTCTTCAATTTCTTTCTTCAAACACTTAACATTCTTTGTAAAATAGGTCTTTCACTACTTTGGTTAGAGTTACCCCAAGATATTTTATTGCTATTTGTGGCTATCATGAAGGTGATGCTTCTCTGGTTTCTTTCTCTGCTTCCTTTTCCTTTGTATATAGGAGGGCAACTGATTTTTTTTGGAGTTGATCTTATATCTCGCCACGATACTAAAGGCGTTTATCAGCTGTAGGAGTTCTTGGTGGAGTTTTCGGGTGTCGCTTATGTACACTATCATATCATCTGGCAAATAATGAAAGTTTAACTTCTTCCTTTCCAATTCGAATCCCTTGATCCCCATTGTGTTGTCTTATTGCTATGCATAGAAACTCTCAAGCACTATATTGAAGAGATAAGGAGAGAGTAGACAGCCTTGTCGCTTGTTCCTGAATTTAGTGGGATGGCCTTGAGTTTCTCTCCATTTAATTTGATGTTAGCTGTCGGCTTGCTGTAAATAGCCTTTATTATATTTTAGGAATGACCCCCTATATCCCTAATGTCTCCAAGACCTTTATCATAAAGGGTGGTGTTGAACTTTTGTCAAATGCTTTTTCTGCATCTAATGAGATGATTCATTATGGTTTTATCCTTCCAGTTTATTTATATGATGGATACATTGATAGATTTTCGTTATGTTGAACCAGCCCTGCATCTTTGGATTGAAGCCTAGTGGTTCATAGTGGATAATTTTTCTAGTGTGTTCTTGGATTCTGTTTGCCAGAATTTTATTGAGAATTTTTTGCATCAATGTTCATGAGTGAGATTGGCCTGTAATTCTCTTTCTTGGTTGAGTTCTTTGTGTGGTTTAGGTATCAGGGTAACTGTAGCTTCATCAAAGGATTTGGCAATGACTCTTCTGTTTTCTATATTATGAAATACCCTTAAGGAGAATAGGTATTAGTTCTTCTTGAAAGTTCTGGTAGATTCTGCATTGGAAACCATCTGGTCCTGGGCTCTTTTTGGTAGGGAGGTTTTTGATCACAGTTTCTAATTCTTCGCGACCAACAGGAATGTTTAGAATGTTCACCTGGTCCTGGTTTAACTTTTGGTATATGGTACTTATCTAAAAAAGTGTCCATTTCTTTTACATTTCCAATTTTGTGGCATACAGGCTTTTGTAGTAAGATCTAATGATTCTCTGAATTTCCTCTGTGTCTGTGGTTATGTCCACCTTTTTCATTTCTGATCTTATTAATTTGTGTGTTCTCTCTCTGCCGTTTTGAGTTACTTTGGCTAGGGGTTTGTCAATCTTGTTGATTTTCTCCAAGAACCAGCTTTTTGTTTCATTGATTCTTTGGATTGTTTTCTGTGTTTCTATTTTGTTGATTTCTGCCCTCAGTTTGATAATTTCCAGTCTTCTTACTCCTCCTAGGTGAGTTGCTTCCTTTCTTTCTTCTAGAGTTTTTCAGGTGTGCTGTTAAGTCTCCAGATCAGAAGGTTGCGTGTTCAAATCACGTTGGGGTCAAGTGTTTTGGTCAGGGTGGATTTAATGAAAATTCTAACAATCTCTCCTTTTTTTTTAAAGCCCTCTCAGATTTTTAAGTGCATTGATTTCCATTACTTTGGAGTGCCAATTTGTAGTTAAAAGGATTGGTGAGCTGCTTCCTGCTGCCTGGCTCTCCGGCTAGTTTACACCCAGAATAATTACATGGAAACTGTATTCATTTTAAACACCACTGTCTGGCCCATTAGTTCTAGCCTCTTATTGGCTAACTCTCACATCTTGATTAACGCGTTTCTAATAATCGTGGTACCACCACGAAGTGGTGGTCTTACTGGAAAGATTCTAATCACTATCTGTCTTGGGTACGAGAAGCATGGCATCTGCCCTACTCTGCTTTCTTTCCTACCACAATTCTGTTTCTGTCTTCCCTTGCCTACTTATGTTCTGACCTATCAGGCCAAGTAGTTTTTCCCTTATTAACCAATGAAAGTAAAACACATAGCAGACCCACCTACATCAATCACCATGATTCAAAGTTAGAAATCAACAACTAATATTCACTGTGGTAAGCCTACATATCATGGAAACTGAACAATGCTCAATTGAATGATCACTGGGCCAAAGAAAAAAAAGTTAAGGAAAAAAATTATAAGACTTCCTAGAATTCATCAAAAATGAAATAACATACCAAACACTTATGGGACACTATAAAATATTGCTAAGGGCAAAGTTCACCGAACTAAATGCCTATATAAAGAACATAGAAAGCTCACACTAGTGATCTTAACAACATACCTTAAAAGCCTAGAACCAAAGGAAGCAAACTCATCTGAATATTAGATGCCAGAATATAACCAAATTGAGGGCTGACATCAATAAAACAGAAACAAAGAAAACAATATAAAAAGAATCAATGAAAACAAAGAGTTTTGTTCTTTGAGATAATCAACAAGATAGTACTAACATTTATCCTAAACTAATAAAAAATGCAGGAAAGAGCATCATCAAATTAATAAGGCCAGAAATGAAAGGGAGATATAGCAACAGACCACTGAGGAAATACTGAGAAAACTATTAGGTCATACTTTTGAAAACCACCAAATTGGAAAATATAAAAAAAGAACAATTTTCTGGATAAATAACACATAAAAATTAAATCAAGACCAGATAATAATACTTGCATAAACTATAACATCTAAAAAATAGAAGCAATCATCCAAAGTCTCCCAAACAAAAAAGCCCAGGGTCAGATTGTTTCAGCACAAAATTCTATGAATTTCAAAACAATTTCAAAGAAGAACTAATAGCAATATTCCTCAAATTGTTCCATGCAATAGAAGCAGAAGGAACCATAGTCAAAATGAGGCTATATTTGCCCCTAATATCAAACCATACAGCCTTGCACATCTGAGAAAGAGAATACAGACCAATCTCTCTCATAAGCATTGATGGAAAATACTCAATAAAATGCTTGGAATCCCCCAAATCCAAGAATACATTCTAAAGAATCATTTGGCATGATAAAGTTGGATTCACCCCAGAGATGCAGGGGTATAGTCACCAGCCCCATGTCTGACAGAGGGCTGATCTCCACAATACATAAATAATTCAAAGAAAGTAGATATTAAAATATCAAATAATCAGATTAAAATGGGGTAGGGTAAATATCTAACAGAGAATTCTCACCAGAAGAATCTAAAATTGCCAAAAGACATTTAAGGAATTGCTCAACATACTGAGTCATTAGGGAAATGCAAATCAAAACAACTCTGAGATACCATGTTACTCTTATCAGAATGACATTTAATGACAGCTTATACTGGAGAGGATGTGGAGTAAGGGGAACACTCTAAAACTACTGGTGGTACTACCAACTTGTAAAGCCACTTTGGAAATGAGCAAGGCAGTGTCTCAGAAAACTGAGAATCAATTTACCTCAAGACCCAGCAATACCACCCCTGGGCATTATACCTTAAAGAAAGCACCCGTCATACCACAAAGACATCTGCTCAGTTATGTTCATAGAAGCATTATTTGTAATAGGAAAGAACCAAAAAAACAACTTATGAAGTACCTCAACCAAAGAATGGATAAAGAAAATGTGGTATGTTTTCACAATGGAGTATTACTCAGTGATTTACAAAAAAAAAACATGGTACTGTCAAATTTGCAGGAAAATGAATAGAACTAGGAAAACCATTCTGAGTGAGATAACCCAGAACCAAACAACAAACACACTATGTACCCACTACTAAGTTGATTTTAGACATGAAGCAACGAACAACCCAGGCTAAAATCCACAACTCCCGAGAACCGTAGGTAAAAATGGGGGAGCTAAGACTGGATACACATGGAGGGCTGCAGAAAAGTTGAATAGTTAAGATCTCCTGGGTAACCTGGGGAATAAGTAGGAGATAGGGATAGGGACAGGAAATGAGTGCTTCAGATGACCTCGTTTGGTTGAAGAACAGAGAGGTGGGGCAATGCTAAGACATATCTTGATAGAAGGAGCCATCTGTGGTAGAAAGAAACAAGGTGCTAGGGAAATTTTCAGGAATCTACAAGAATGAATCCAGCTAGTACTCCTAGCAATAGTGGAAAGGGTGCCTGAACTGGTCTTGCTCTCTAATAAAATTAGTGAATACCCTAGTTGTCATCTTAGTATCTACAGCCACTAACCTGACTGAAGCAGACATAGTGATCCACAGCTAAGCTCTAGCCCGAGCTAATGGAGCTTATTTGAAGAGAGGGAAAGGGGATCCTATGAGGAAAGGAGGGTCAAGATCATTTATTGGGAAACTCACAAGAGACAGCTGACCTGAGCTAGTGGGAGCTCACGGACTCTGGAATGCCTGCCTGAGTATCCTACATGGTACTTAACTAGTTCTCTGAATGTGGGCAATGGTTATGTGGCTTAATTTTTGGGAGTGCCCAGAAGTGGGTTACCAGGACTTATCCTTGGTTTCATGAACTGTATTTTGTAGCCCTTTCCCTCTGCTGGGTTACCTTGCTCAGTCTTGATACAGAAGAAAAAAATCTTGGTTCTGCCTCAAGTTGGCATGCCAGACTGTTGTGACTCCCAAAGGGGAGGCCTACCTCCTCTTAGAATTGGATGGGAGGTTAATATATGGGGGAAATGGGGATATTGATGAACAGTAGAAATGGAGTTAACTCTGGTGTGAATGCAAGCTCGTACAGCCCCTTTTCATGTCAGTGTGGTGATTTCTTAGGAAAAATTAGTAAACAACCTTCTTCAAGGCCTAGTAATACCACTTTTGGGTATATACCCAAAGGATGCTCAATTATGCCACAAGGACATATGCTCAACTATGTCCATAGCAGCATTGTTTGTCATCGCCAGAACGCTGACAAACAAACTAAATGGCCCCCCTCAACCAAAGAATAGATAAGGAAAATGTGGTAACATTTACACAACGGCAGTACTACACAGCAGAAAAAAATAACGACACCTTGAATTTTGCAGGAAAATGGATGGAACTAGAAAATATCATTTTGAGTAAGGTAACCCAGATACCAGAAAGAAGCCAATTATCACATGTACTCACCCATTAGTGCTTTTAAAACATAAAGCAAGAAAAACTAGCCCAAATTATAATCCCAGAGAACTTAGACACAATGAGGACACTACGAGAGACATGTTATAGATCTAATCACATGGGAAAGAGAAAAAGGCAAGGATCTCCTGAGTAAATTGCTAGCATTGGGGAACTTGGGGAAGGGTTGAAGGAGAGGGGAAAAGAAGGCGGGAAGAGCAGGAGAAACAATGTAGAACTCAATAAAAATCAATTTTAAAAACAAGTAATTTATTAAAATAAAAACATAGTCTGAAAATGATTTTTATTCTCTCAAATCATCCCGATGCTCAACTCTTCCCTTCCCCACGACAACTCTTATCATCCCTTCCTCTCTCTCTTTGTAATAGAACATATGCATTTTAATAATAATAATAATAATATAATAAATATAACACAAACAGACAACTCAAAATAGAAGAAGAAGCACAAGAGATAAATACAGAGGCAGAGAGACATGTAGCTCTCTATTCTGTTTTTCCTTCTAGAGTGATTCTAGTCTCCACAGTTTTATATTCTATACCTAACGTCTGTGGACACGTGAGTTTATAGCCAGCTTATCGAAGACATCACAGCTAATGCCAATATATAAGTAGTATATGCTTCAGTGTTTTTTATTTTGAATTGTAATGATAATACAGATAAAACCAAGAATGATTTTTTTCGTCTGAGATGAATTTCTGCCGCCAATAATATTATGAGATGTCATTACATATTTTACTTTGCATATAATGAACTCCTTCTTGAATTCCAGATTAAGGACAATTTTATACTGGTAAATTCATTTTTGTGTATTTTCTTGGCGTAATTTGTTTGATATTATTACTTAATTGAGAAAATTTCATGCCAGATATTTGGTCATATTTCATCCATTCTACAGACACTTACACAACTTCACTCTCCTTCCTCTTCCAACCAGCATAATATCTTATTCATTTTTTAGCCTGTTGGATGATATTTGTGCAGCCACTTATTATGGAATATATAACTTTGAGTGGGAGCCTAACTGATCAGACAGGGATCAGATTTTTTAAGAAAAGCGATATATCTTTAGCAGAAATCTATGCTAATGTGTCTTCAGTTTGAGTGGAATCTTCTTCCCCAGTTCTCTCCTTGCTTAGATTTGATCTGACTTGAGCTTGCAGTCTTGTGTGTGCTGACACAACCTTTCTGAATTCATAAGTGTCCCTTCTTGATTGTGTCCAGAAAACAATTATTCTGTAGTTATTTTCTGTCTTTGGTGCTAAACATTTTTCCTGCCACTCTTCTGTGTTGATCACTGAGCCTTGGAAAGAGGGTATATTATATAGATGTCCCATTTAAGGCTGATGTATAAATCTTCGGTTCATTCCTTATTTATGCTCCATGACCAGTTTTGGATCTCTGTGTTAACTCAATATATCAGCAATAGAATGCTTCTCAGATAAAGACTGAAAGAGTCACTAATATATAGGTATAATAAAAAGTTTTAAATCTATGACCTTATACAGGCAAAGCATCTACTGCTAGAAATGTTAATAGATTCTTTCCTAGTGCCAAAGACTTATTTTGGTCATAGATAGTCACAAGTATTTAGTCACTCTGTAGAGGATAAACTTCACCATGCAAGAAATTTTGAGCAACACAAATAGGTTGTGACAAATCTAAAGAAAGAATAAAAACACAAAAGTGAGGGGGATATAAAGAAAGGGGATGCTGAGTTTCTGCTCCTGCACTGAGGCTACCCACCCAGAGGGATGTGAAACCCACCCGGAGTGGAGTGCACAGCACCCTCCAGCTCCTGCCACAGGGGCTTCTTGGCTCTGCACAACCCTCCCCTCCAAGTTTTGCCCATTTGTCTGTGGGGTCCTTCGATCTGCAAGAGTCCTGTCCCTGTGGCCAAGGACAACACTTCAGACCACCTTCCCTTTTGGCTGCAGGGGTCCTTGGCCCAGGAACAGTGCCTACTCCTGCACTGAGGCTTCAACCCAAAGGGGAACAGCTCCTGCTCCTGAAACTGAGAAGATCCACCCAGCAGTCAGTCACAGCATAGATTGGACCAAGACAACCAAGACTCTTCTGGCTGAATTTGAAGGAAGAGATGGGCAGGCGTCAGTGCAAGAATTCCTCCAACACAACCTGAGAGGCAACATGACACACCAGATTCCAGGGATTACCCAACAAGAAGACTTGACACCCTATCCAGAAGAAGTAGAAGAAATTGACTTAAACATAACATTATGAAAATGATGCAGGAGCTTAAACAGGATATGAAAAACTGCTTGTAAAAGAAGTGAGAAGACAAAGAAAAAGGTGGAAGAATGAATAAATCTCTCAAAAATACCAAGAGAAAACCACGATAAAGCAATCAAACAGGTAAATGGAAACAGTTCAAGACATGAAAAAAATGAATGGAATTAATGAAGAAAAGACAAACCAAGGGAAAGCTGGATATGGAAAATCTGGGTAATTGATCAGGAACTGCAGAGACAAGCATAAACCAACAGAAATACAAGAGACAGAAGAAAGAATCTCAGGCCCTGAAGATACTATAGAAGAAATAAACTCATTGATTAAAGAAAATAAAAATCCAACAACATTCTTTGTATAATATTTATTTGTTTATTTAGTTTCATTAAAAACGTCATCTCTCCTCCACTCCTCCCCACTTCCCTCCCCTTCTCTCTGCCCACAACCTACTAGCTCCCTCGCCAGGCCAAAGAGCAGTCAGGGTTCCCTCTAGTATGGAAAGTCCAAGGTCCTCCCAACTAACCACCAGGTCCAGGAAGGTGAGCATCCAGACTGACAAGACCTCCAACAGATCCCATCCATGCAGTAGAATCAAAGCCCAGCACCATTGTCCTTGCTTCTCAGTCAGCCTCCACCATCAGCCACATTCAAAGAGTCCATTTGATTCACCATGTTCCATCAGTCCCATTCCAACTGCCTTGGTGATCTCCGGTTAGATTTCTTCTCCCACCATCTCAGTGGGTGAACGCACCCCTCGCAGTCCTGACTTCCTTGATCATGTTCTCCCTCCTTCTGCTCCTCATC
Organism: Arvicola amphibius; assembly: GCF_903992535.2. NCBI lineage: Eukaryota > Metazoa > Chordata > Mammalia > Rodentia > Cricetidae > Arvicola > Arvicola amphibius. The sequence goes on along the minus strand of NC_052051.1, from coordinate 64,251,108 downwards.
AGGACCTTGGGAGCTCAGTCCAGTGCTTCAATGTGGATCTCTGTCTCTATCTCCATCCATCACCAGATGAAGGTTCTATGATTATATGCAAGATAATCATCAGTGTGGCTATAGGACAAGGACAATTCAAGGCACCCTTTCCTCTGCTACTCAAAGAAACAAGATTTGGACACCTGGGAACCCATCTAGAGTCAAGGTCTCTTGCCAACCCTAAAATGACTCCCTTAATTAAGATATATATATATATATATATATATATATATATAGTAGAGAGATATTTCCCCTGCTCTCCCAACCAGCCCTCCACATCCCAATCATCCCATTCCCTTAAGCTCTCCCCATCCACTCCTCCCTACTCTCCCCTCATCTCCCCTTTATCCCCACCTCACCCAACCCCTGTGTTCCCACCCCAAACACTCAACCAAAAACTCCTAAAGCTGATAAACTCCTTTAGTAATGTGGCAGGATACAAGATCAACTCCACAAAATCAGTTGCCTTTCTATACAACAAAGGATAAAGAAGCAGAGAGGGAAATCAAGAGAACCATCACCTTTCACAGTAGCCACAAATAGCATAATATATCTTGGCGTAACTCTTAACCAAGGAAGTGAAAGAATCTATTTGACAAAAACCTTAAGTCTTGAAGAAAGAAATGAAGAGGATATCAGAAAATGGAAGGATCTCCTTGCTCTTGGATTGGGAGAATCAATATAGTAAAACTAGGAATTCTACCAAAAGCAATCTATAGATTCAAGGCACACCCCTCCAACTCCCTACAAAAATTCTTCACAGACCTTTAGAGATCAATAATCAACTTACAGGAAAACAAAACAAAACAAAACAGGATATCCAAAAAATCCTATACAATAAAAGTACTCTTGGAGGCATTACTATCCCTGACTTCAAACTCTATTACAGTGCTCCAGTAATGAAAACAACTTGGTATTTGTACAAAAACAGATGTTGACCAAGGAATCGAATCAAAGAACCCAGATATAGCCCACAAACCTATGAACACCCTGATTTTCGAAAAGGAGCTAAAAGTATACAATGGAAGAAAGAAGAAAGAAACCATCTTTAATAAAAGGTGCTGGCATAATTGGATTTCAACATGGAGAAGAATGAAAATAGATCCATATCTATTATCAGAACAAAACTGAAGTCCAAGTGGATTAAAGAACTCAATATAAATCTGACAATGATGAGTGTGATAGAAGAGAAAAGTGGGACAGTAATCTGCAACATAAATTCACAGGAGACCACATTCTATGTATAACCCCAGTAGCACAGACAATAAGAGCAACAACATGAATAATAATGGGACCTCCTGTGAAACTGAGATGGCTTCTGTAATGCAAAGAACACTGTCATTAGACAAAAAGGCAACCTATTTTAATGGGAGAAGATCTTCACCAACCCTGCATTAGACAAAGGTCTGTCTCCAAATAATATAAAGAACTCAAGAAACTAGACATTAAAACTCTAATTAACTCTGATGAACAGAGAATTCTCAACAGAAGTTCGAATGGCCAAAAGACACTTAAGGTCATGCTCAACCTCCTTAGCAATCAGGGAATCAGGGAAATGCAAATCAAAACAACTTTGAGATAACATCTTAACACCTATCAGAATGGCTAAGATCAAAAACACCAATGATAGCCTATGCTGGAGAGGATGTGGAGTAAGGGAAACACTCGTCCATTCGTTGGTGAAATGCAAACTTGTGCAACCACTTTGGAAATCAGTGTGGCGGTTTCTCAGGAAACTAGGAGTCAACCTACCTCAGGATCCAGCAATTCCCACTTAGGAATATACCCAAGAGATGCCCAATCATACTACAAAAAGCATCTGTTCAGCTATGTTCATAGCAGCACTATTTGTAATAGCCAGAACCTGGAAACAACCTAGTTTGCCCCTCAATAGAAGAAGAAATAAAGAATATGTGGCACATATACACATTAAAGTTCTACTCAGTGGTAAAAAACAATGATATCTTGAACTCTGCATGCAAATGGATGGAAATAGAAACACTTTACTCAGTGAGATAACCCAGACCCCAAAAGAGGAATATGGTATGTACTCACTCATAAGCAGATTTTAGCCATAAACAAAGGACATTAAACCTATAGTTTGTGATCCTAGAGAAGATAATAAGAATGTGAACCCAAACAAAAACATATATTTATTCTCCTGGATATTTAAGTTGACAAAGATCGTCGGGCAAGAGTTGGGAGCAGGTGGTGGGGGTACGACTGGGAGGGAAGGGGAGATGGGGAGGAGAGCAGGCAGATGGGGAGGATTGGGAAGAGCTTGTGGGAATGGGATAATTGTGATGGAGGAAGGGTGTATATGGGAGCAGGGAAGAAGTTATCCTAACCAAGGAAGCCATTTTAGGGTTGGATAGAGTCTTTGCACTAGAGGGGTTCCCCATTTTCCAAGGGGATTTCCCCAACTAGTTCCATGGGCAGCAGAGTAGAGGGTGCCTGAACTGGCCTCATCCTATAGCTATACTGATGAATATCTTGTATATCACCATAGAACCTTCAGCAGGCAAAGGATGGAGATAGAGACAGAGAGACCCATATTGGAGCACTGGACTGAGCTCCCAAGGTCCAAATGAGGAGCAGGAGGAGGGGAGGAACCATGAGCAAGCAAATCAGGACCATGAGGTGCGTCCACCCATTGAGACAATGGGACTGATCTAATAGGAGCTCACCAAGGGCCAACTGGATTAGGACTCGATGGAGCATGTGATTAAACTGGACTCTCTGAATGTGGCTGACAAGTAGGGCTGACTAGAAGTCAAGGACAATGTACCAAGTTTTGATTCTGCTGCATGGACTGGCCTTGTAGGTGCCTAGTCCCTTTTGGATGCTCACCTTCCTAGACCTGGATGAAGCGTGGAGGACCTTGGACTCCACAGGACAGAAAACTCTGACTGCTCTAAGGACTGGAGAGGGAGGGGGAGAAGAAGTAAGGAAAGTAGGAGGGAATGGAGGAGGGGGAGATAGGTGGTAATTTTTAATAAATTTATTTTAAATAAATAAATAAAAAGAAAAAAAGAAAGGAGATGCTTCTGGTGAAAGTTGATAAAATGATATATCAAATGTACTATATTATCAAAAGAGAAGTAAAAGCATTAAAAAAGAGTTTGGAAATTGAATAACAACACAACACACACAGAGTATTATGTAATTTAATTTACTTTTGTATGAGTGCCAGACTCTTAAACGCATCCTCTAATTAAATTGCTGTGTGATCTGGATAATCACATGTAAAGGCAATTATGTGAATAAAAATACAAAAGTGATTTAAAATAATTATTAGCTAATTATTTTTCATACTCATCCCATCTTGACAACGATAGCTAATATGTAAGTAGACATTGAAATGCCATTAATGGACTTCCCTGGCTATTATCCTGCTATGCTTTCCCTAGTGAAATTTTCTTTGTTTATCACTCAATTTCTTAACAAAATTTCAGCATTTATCCTTTGAATCCACAGGATTATAATAGTGGAATTCCCATGATAAAAGTCCTAGGGACTCAGTCCAAGCAGCCTTCACATTGCCAAAGACTCCACCCAGTACAAGGATGTTTCTTAAGAGACTAAAAATGACTGGAAATAGGAATTTCTGTTGCCGTTATTCTCATTAATCAGGTAAGTGGAGATTCTGTATTAAAGTCAATATCCTACTAAAATTATCATTATTTTCTTATGTATATAATTATATGTCTCAGGTCAGAATAACAACACTTTTATTCTTTGTTTAAATTTTTATTTAAGAACATTTTTGAAACTTCACCTTATAGTGAACTTCCACAGAAGAGTCAAAATTTTTATTCTTAGTCCTATCAAGTTTCTTGCTTTTCTTGAAGGTTTCTTGTCTCTAATGTAATTCCATAAAGACTACTAAGGTCTTGGAAACTTGCTTTAAAGTGACTTCCTTGAGTTCAGCCATAGGTATATGATAATTTCTAGAGGAGTAATGATAAGCTGAAAGACATTCTGGTAAACTGACATAAGAAATAATGAGCTAAATAAAAAAATAAAGCGATCTTCTAAGTAAGTAGGAAGCATGTATAGTTATAAAACACAATATATGTTTGAGAAGGTAGACAAAGACTGCCGAGATGGAAACAGAAGAAGGATTACAAGAACTTTTCTGCTATACAGAAAATGTCTGCATTCGGAACTCATGAAATTTTAAGCAGTGAGTAGAGCATAGAAAGCATGAAGAAATAGCTTACCAGTGTGCTTTTCATCTGCTTCCCCTTCAGTGTTTAATGATATTCCTTCTTGCTTTTCATCTGCTTCCTTACTAGTATCAGCTAACTAAAGTATGGGAATGTTTTAGAGAAAACTAACAATAGATTGCTCACAATGAGTTTAATATTAGGGATAAAAGTCTTGCTGAGAAAGTTTTTTATTAAGTGAATTGAGATATTCATGAGAAAACTACTGCTTTCATATTGGTATTCTTTGTTATAATTTCTATAGTGTGTTTAATGATTTTGACATTAAACTATTGAATTTGTAGGGATGTTCAATCTTGATCTTCTTCTTTAATAAAATATTAACTATTAACTTGACAACATATAAGGTTGTTTTAGCCAGAATCACATAAATATATATACCTTAGGAGTTTTTAAAAGTCACATGGGAGCTTGCATGTCCAGATTATTCAATGGTGGTAACTTAATGTGCATATCTTTGGACATTATTTTTCTTTTTCAAATAAAATTTTTCTTATTACTAATTTTACTTTATACTCTCCAATCGTCAAATTGAAAATATTTTCAGGCTTACATATATAAAATAACTTAATCTAATACTTCAAAACTAGTCCATTGTACATATGCAGTTATATATCTAATAGGTTTGTACTACTCAACATTAATAATATGATATAGGCAGTACAATAAATGTGCCTTACTTATGCAGAAAACTATCACTGGCATTTGTTTTCTAGCAATCAACTTGGTATCGTCATTTTAATAAATGTTCTTAATTTATAATTCAAGAGTGAAAGAAAAATTTTTGTTCTGGTGCATTAATAATACTGAAAATTCTTTCATCTATTCCTCATCACCCTTTGTTGATCTCTTTCTTGATTACACTGCTTGTTAAAACTAGAACAATAACAAACTACTAATGACTGATAAGGTTGATTGTTAATAACCCTATTGCCCATTTTGCTCCTGTTTCATGAGTTACCTGCACAGACATTTCTTATCCTTAAAATGAGATCTACTTTTTTGCAGCAAGAATATTTTGATCTTTCTATCAAACATTATAATATCAATATAATGATGATAGCTTTCCAAGCCATAATTTAAATAGTAAGAAACAGTTGTAATAAAAAGAAAGACAGTATAAATGATTCAGTTTGCAGTCATTTAGAAACAAAATAAATAATAAACCTAATAAATTGGTTTCTATTAGTGTTTATGAATTAGTAGGTATGTTTGTTCATGTATCAGTACACGTGGTGGATGCAGGAGAACCGTGATCATTGCTGTTCTTCAAATACCTCCTATCATTGGTTTGTTTGAGCATGAATGCGAGAGACAGAGTCTCTCACTGTACTGGGTTCAAAAATTTGGTTTGCTTGGTTCAGTCAGTGAAATTTATGGTATGAAGGTCTGCATATTAGAGAATTAACAAACTCACATTGCTTTGCTTATATTTTAACCTGAATTCCTGGGATGAAATTCAGTATCTCTTCCTTGTACAGCAAGCACTTTACCATCTAAACCATCTCAGGCCCTGACTTTTGATTTTGATGCTTTCCTTTGGAAATACAAATGCGCACTTTGTGCTTCTGACTGTAAAATCCTTTAGGTTCCTCACAATGAATGACCACAACTTTTTAGGGCAAATTAAAGCTTCTTTTGATAGAAAAAAATGTATGTATTTACAATGTATCATTGTGCCTTCTTCCCTTGCTTACTTGTTTTCTGAATTTAAATTATAGAATGTAACTAATACACAAAAATGTATTTTCCCATGAAAATTTTGACAAAGTATATAAAAGTGTATGTTGTAGATTGTTCAAATCAGGTTTTGCCTATATATCCTTTCAGATATGTGTCATAACTTTCTGTAAAAATACTGTTTTCCTCTTCTGATTCTATAACAAACTAATCACTGAATTCTGCTCTAATGTTCCCTAGATACTTTCTGTATAATCATCACTAAGTGGCTATTTTCTTTTTAAACCTGCAGTGTTTTGTTTGGCTGTGATATCTACTCCTACATTCTAATAATCATAATGCCTCTCATGTCTGGTTTTTGCTGCACAGAACTTGATTTCTGGCTCCAACGTGCACCTGGTGTTGCAGCAATATATTCTATTATGTGACTATGCCATAATAAGATTTCTTCACATGAATCCAGGCCTAGTGATAAATGACACATAGGAGAGGAAATGACAAAATAATGAATCGTTGTCAGTGCCAAGCCTAGAGGGAAGCTTAGAAATGGAATTACATGTGGGGAGACCATGATGGTCAGTTATGTGTGAGCTAAACATAATTATTTGATTTGGTGTGCCTAAAAAATAGCATTTAACAAGCTAAGACAGAAAAAGTAAATTCATATATTAGGTTATATAAAATTTATATAAGTCCTTTTTTGAACTGCAGAAATGACAGTTTTATACCATTTAAACTACTAACTGCATCCACAGTAGAATAGAGTTAAAAAATTAAGCTTGAAAAAAATCATCCACTTTTTTCATAGAAATGTAACTCGTTAATATAAGCTTCTTATGCATTTTGGCTCATAATAATTTTTATTAAATATATTATTCATCTTTTTATAAAATACTGATTTTCATTTTCCTGTAGTTGAGTTTATATATTCCTTTTGAAGGTATCTATTAGAAATCATATGAAGGTCAGGCTGTGGTGAGACACATCTTTAGTCACAGCACTCAGAGAGCCTGAGTATGTGAGATCTCTTTGAGTTTGAGGCCAGCCTGATCTACAAGCAATAGTTTCAGACAGGCTCCAAAGCTACAGAGAAACCACTGGCCTTGAAAAACAACAAAAAAAAAACAGAAGAAAGAAAGAAAGAAAGAAGAAAAAGAAAGAAAGAAGAAAGGAAGGAAGGAAGGAAGGAAGAAAGAAAGAAAGAAAGAAGAAGAAAGAAAGAAAGAAAGAAAGAAGAAATGAAATGAAGAAAGAGGGAAAGAAGGAAAGAAAGAAATCATATCAAGTACATTCCAATTTTCAATGTATGAAACTCTTTATACCCTAGAGGTCTTATTCACAGAACTTCATCAGATTATAAGAATTTGATGACAAAATGGAAATCAGTTACCCTTACCCTTCTATTAACGCTTCTTCAGATAGTACAAAAGTAGCTTTACCATTTAAATGGTGAGTATGAGATTCTTGATAGGATAAAACAACAATTTCTTAATACAAGTGTTACTTTATTCTTGATACACTTCCCTTGTCTCAAGGTTATTGGCAGAGGACATAAACCTTGGACAATCTAAATCATCTTCAGAGGTAATGGCTAGTGTTTGGCAGATTATAGGCAGCTGATATAAAACCAACACATATCCATTGATATAAATCAACACCTCCTGTGTGTTTTCTCTTCGTCTTAGTCATAAATGTTTTCTTTGTATTTAATTTTTTTGTTTTTGGATTGTATTTAAAGCAGATATTCAACCTGCTTACAATACTGCCAAGAACAGAACTATTGTTTTACCAGAGGGCATAACATAGCTTTTGGAATACAGTATATATTCATAATGGATATAAGTAGAAAAGAGATATTAATTCTTCAAAATATGGATGACCAGGAGGAATTATTTTTAATTAATATGTATTTTGGAAAAATTTAAGTGTGTTTTTTCAATAGTATTATTTAAATGTACTCTCTATTATACAATCACTTTATTGTAATGAATTCACAAATAATATATTTTACTGCTAGGTTATTATTCTAGTAACTGCTTTGCCTGTTTTTCATTTTGGGTATTGTAGATAACTCAAGAGGGATACAATGAATGAAGCAAATTATTCTGAAGTAGCTGAGTTTATATTCCTGGGATTATCGATCTACAGACCAACACAAATTTTCCTTTCTTCTGCATTTTCTACAATATCATATGCAACAATTTTTCTAGGAAATTTCTTAGTTGTGCTTACAGTTATCTTTGCATACCCATTTACATTCACCAATGTACTTCCTTTTAGCTAATCTTTCATTTGTTGACTTATGTTTTTCTACTTCAGTTGTTCCTAAATTGATTTCTGATCTATACTCCAATCACAATACCATTTCATTCCAGGGCTGTATTTTCCAGATGTTTGTCCTTCATGTCCTGGGGGGGTTGTGAGATGGTGTTGTTGGTAGCCATGGCCTGGGACAGATATGTGGCCATATGCAAGCCCCTTCACTACCTGACCATCATGAGCCCACGGAAGTGCATTTTGCTTCTGATTGGTGCCTGGATTATTGGTCTCATTCATTCAGTGTCTCAATTAGCTTTTGTTGTCCATTTTGCCTTTTTTGCAGTTCTAATGTGATAGATAGTTTTTATTGTGACCTTCCTAGGTTCATCAAACTGGCCTGCATAAACACCTACAGGATGGAATTCTTGGTTACTGTTGACAGTGGACTAATATCAGTCCACTACCTTCTTCTTACTGATTGTCGCTTACATATTCATACTGTTCACTGTATGGAAACAGTCTTTGGGCAGTTTGTCCAAGGCCCTCTCTACACTTTCTGCTCACATCTCTGTGGTCATTTTGTTCTTTGGGACCATGCAATCTTTTGTGTACATTTGGCCCTTACCTACTGTACCAGTGGATAATTTTCTTGCTATTCTGGACTCCATGATTACGCCTATCTTGAACCCTGCCATTACACACTGAGGAACAAAGACAATGAAGGTGGCAATGAGAAGACTGAGTAAACAGCTCCTGAGTAGGAAAGATATCTGCTAAATTTCCCAGAAGAATATACAATGAGAATACTCTATTATAAACACAAAATGACAAATGACCTCCTCTGTTTTGATATGATTTATTATTCCTACTCCAACAACTTAATAACTTGAATAATTTATTTCAAGTTGGTAATGAAAATGATCACCTATTTATTGAAAATTAACCATGAAATGTTACATTCTTATTGGTTATATATCATTTAAACATTGCATTTTGTTACTTATTGTTTACATATTTATTGGTTATTATGAAACATATTGTAGAATATTTAGAAAACACTAGAGAAATGAAAGTAACAAAATATATATTGTTTTCACACTTGAAAAATTCATCTTTGCCTCCCAGTGTTTCTTGTACTATTTTTCTTGTTTTGGTCTAGGTTTAACCAAAGCAGGCCTCAAATTCAAAATCTTCCTGTATCAGCCTCATGAGCACTAGTGTTAAAATATGCATCATCACATTCTTTTGCTTTTCATTATGTATGTGTATGGTGAATAAGTAAAATGGCAACACTGTATGGTGTTGATGAAGGTCAGCAGGAAGAGGAAATAGAGTTAATCTGGACTCTTGTGGGAAGGGAATGCAGAGAGAGGGAATTAGATAGAAAGGGCCAAGAACTAGGATGTAGTTGGCAGGAGTGCATTTGAAGAGATGAACTATTTAGGAGCTAGAACACAGGGCAGAGGGGGGAGAGATGAGTCATGGGGAAGGGGATGCTACGTTCACCAAAAATCTAGCAGCTCTTTAGAAAGAAGAATAGTATTCAAAGGGGGTAGTTAAACATGGAAGATGAAAACATAGAGTTTAAGGTTGTGTGAGTAAAGAGTGGATAAGAAGGCAGTATATGGGAGTAGAAAAAAAGAGGGAGAAAGGTGGTGAAGGGAGTAAGGCTGGAGTGGGGGTGTCAGAGATGGAAGCTGAAAAGGAGCACTGTCTCTAGTTAGCTGATATAAATATTTACTGGAACACAGATTTGTTTTCATGGAGAGATGGCTGGAGAAGGCAAGTACATGCACAATGAACTCCCTTGAACTCCAGGATCGCTATCAATACAGGAAGTTCCTCTGTGCATGATCACACCAATGTTTATCGTGTCATTTAGCAACCTTGAGTCGATCAACCATATTTGGGGGATTTCAGAAGCTATTTAACCTGCCTACTACCTTTGTGGAGGCCTGTGGGCATATCTTGATTTTCTATAAGTTGACAGTGTGTTTGGGAATTAGTGGGTCTAAATCCCTGCGAAAATCGAAAGAGTCAGGGACAGGCATATGAAACCAGCAGCTTCAGTAATGAAAAAACATTGGCTAAGAGAATTAAGGAAAAATACACTTATGGAATTCTCCGATGTCTCATGAAAATAATTGTTGAATGTTTTTACTTGACTTTATTATTTATACAATTAACCAAAACCATCAGAAATATTAATTATCCTGCATATATTAACACATGTCTGATACCAAACAGGTTTGTCAGACTATCTAGAACAAGGTAGAAACATGCTGGCCTTAGAATTTAATAAAAAAATCTTCTCAATACCAATGGTTTAAAAACAGATTTTTCCATCACTTAGCAACAAACAAAGGAATTATAAGGAAATGTTCTACTTGTATTTTATTACAACTAAACTCCACTACCATTCAGGAAGTAAGACAAAGGTTATTAAAGGAATGAAACCTGGCAGATGGATATGTTCCATTTGTAGAATTTGAAAATTATAATATGCATACTACTACCATTGGTACCTAGTCAGAATCTCAAAGGAAAACTGCATTGAATTTAGAAAAGTCTGATTTGTGTCATTACACATTTGCTAGAAGTTATGGCTATCATGGGTATACAAATTAAGACTGAGAGGTGCTTCAGTGTATGTCTCTAAGAAAATGAAGCAGCTTTTTGCTTATGATAATATAAAGCATAGTGCAGGTATACCACACAATCCTACAGAACAAGTAGCTATAGAAAGCTCAAATTGAATTCTAAAGTATATACTAAATAAACAGAAATAGGTAATAAAGACTCGCAGAAATGAATGCATAATACTTTATTAACTTTGAGTTCTCTAAATGCTATTGAGAAAGAACAAACTGCTGAGCAGAGACATTAGATAAATAGAAAAATCTGCAGAATTAAAATTAGTAATTATATTTTCAACATATATTGAACTCAGGATGGAAATCAAGATATGTGTTACATTGTGGAATGGCTTTTGCATTTGTTTCTATAGGAGAAGAAATCTATGGATACCATCAAATTTGATTAAGATTCAATTTGAATAAGAAAGACTTCTTAATTAGAGGAAATAATTCTTCATCAAGCAGCATGGCCATTTAATCTAAACAAACCTTTAAATGTAACAAATACTTTTCATTTTACCAGAAAAAAAAGCTTGCCAAAAGGGAACCTCTCCAAAATTAGGATTTGGGGAAGGTTTTGTTTTTGTCTTTTCAGGAAAATAAGGTAAAAATCTAAGGGATCTGATGAAAAAACTAAACCAATATGACATCTGAAGAAAAATGATGAATTCATCTAAAGATAATATCCCAAGAAAAAAGTGTAAATTGATATACTTGTGTATCACATCTGTAACAGGAAAAATCTTCATAAATTTCCTAAATATTTGTTGTCCTTTGGGTACTCCCTCAGGTAGTAGTGTTTGGTTATAGAAGAACAAGTAAGCTATCTTCCTATAATCTCCTTAAGTAATGGCCATGTAATAGAAAAGTCATTTATTAAACCTTGTGCTATTGACATTATGTTTTTGATGAATATCTGAGGGCTTTCACCACTTTTCCAGTCACTAATTGATCAATTTCTGCATTACCTTGGAAGACACATATGGTGATAGAATTTGTGGTATGTATATGGGACAAAGCCTTATGCCTATTTTATATCTTAAACTTGAATGAATAATAAAGTCAATTCTATATCATCTGGTAAAAATTCACAGTTTTAAAAATGCAAACTATTCTGTCTTCATATTGCAAATCAGTAACTATATGGAGGAGTTTTTTTAATAATCCCTAGTACCATAGAATAGCATATAATTCAGACTACTGGATAGATTTCTAAGTGGAGATGCCTTAAATACTAACAAATATGCTAACAAATTAAGAGCAATAAATCATTTCCATGATGTGGATAGTGTTTTGTTGTGACCAGAATATCAAGGAATCTAGAGTTCAAAACACAAACTGGAAAGCCTGTGTTTCCCAGAATAGTAGGCAGGGGAGAACTGCATGAGTGGGTGGAGGGCCGCAGGAAATTTTCCAAGTTGCTGCAAGCCATCCAGAATTTGCACCTGCATATGAAATATGTAACTCAGAGCTGTAGGAGGGATTTCAAGCCATGCTGACAGGGGTAGTAGAATCCACAGATCTTATGAGCCAGTCTGAGACTTGTGCTCTCTACCCTGATTCACCACATATGGTTGGGTACCAGTATGTTGTAAATTATAATAAAATAGACTCACACTAGCCCAGAATGGAGTATAATAAGTTTTTTCTTATTTAGGGGTAGACTCATAGTTTTAACCATCTTCTGCATTAATAGTAGTATAGAAACTGAATCCAGCAGCCAAAAAGCTGCACATACTTTTACAAATGTATATATAATACATAATGCCATGCCAAATAGGCCACTATCTTCAAGGCTATTGGCTGAAGGGAATTCGCACAGAACATAAGTAACCCCAAAATTATACTGGGGAACTATTACAACTGATAAACACCTTTAGTCAAGAAATTAGACAGATTAAACAAAAATCAATATCTCCTCTATATAAAAATGATGAATGATCTGAGAAAAAATCAGAGAAATATCACCCTTTACAAATAGCTGCAAATAACATGAAGTATCTTGAGGTAATTCTAATATAAAAACATTGAAGTGTCTTCATGACAAGAACTTTAAGCCTTGAAGAAAGAAATTGAAGAAGATAGGTAGGATTAACATAGTAAAAATGGTAATCTTATCAAAGCATTTTACAGATTGAATGTATTCCAGCAACATTCTTTATAGACCTCAAAAAACAATACTCAACTTCAAATGGAAAGATAAAAAATCTCAGGAGCCAAATCCTGTATAATAAAAAACATTCTTGAGGCAATCACTATTCTTAACTTTATCTGATACTACAGAGCTATATTATTGAAGACAGCCTTGTGTTTGCATAAAAACAGACAGGTGGACCAATGAAAATTGAATTAAAGATCCTGATTTTAATCCACAAACTTATACTCATCTGACTTTTGAGCAAGAAGCTAAAACTATAAAGTGGAAAAATGAAAGCATCTTCAACAAATGGTGTTGGCATAACTGGATATCAACATGTAAAACAATGAAATAGATCCATATCTATCACCATGCACAAAACCTAAGTCCAAATTGATCAAGAACCTCAACATAAAAACAGCCACACTGAACCTCATCAAAGAGAAAGTAGGAAATAGCCTTAAACACATTGGCATTGGAGACTGCTTCTTAAATATAACATCAGTAACACAAACACTGAGAGAAACAATTAATAAATGGGACCTACTGAAATTGAGAAGCTTCTGTAAAGTAAAGGATATGGTCAACAAGACAAAAATGTTAGCCTGCAGAATGGGAAAAAGTCTTAGTCAATCCTACATCTGACAAAGGACTGATCTCCAAAACATACAAAGAACTTACCTAGACATCTCAAGACAAATAATTAAATTTTAAAAATGGGTTACAAATCTAAACAGAGAACTCTAATAGAGAAATCTCAAGTGGTTGAAAGACACTTAGGAAAAGCTCATTAATCCTTAGTTTCAAAGAAATGAAAATTGAAACACCTCTGAGATACTATTTTACACCTGTCAGAATAACCAAGATTCAACATTCCATAGCAGCATATGATGAAAAGGAGTGGAATAAGGGTAACAATCTTCATCGCTGGTGGGAGTGCATTCTTGTAAAGCCACTTTAGGAATCACTATAGTGATTTCTAAAACAGGGGGGAATGCATATACCTCAAGACCCAGCAGTAACACTCTTGGGAATATACCCAAAGGTTACACAAACATACTGCAAGGACATTTGCTCATCTATTTTTAAAACCAGAATTATTCTTTTTTTTCTTTTCTTATGGTTTTTTTTTTATATTTAAAAATTTCCATCTCCTCCCCTCCCCTCCACCCATACGCGCCACGCCCCCCTCCCCCCCTCTCCAGGCCAATGAGCCATCGGGGTTCCCTACTCTATGTTAAAGACCAAGGTCCTCCCAACTCCCCCAGGTCCAGGAAGGTGATCAATCAAGCTAGAGAAGGCTCCCACAGGGCCCGTCCATGCAGAAGAATCAAAGCCCAGCGCCATTGTCCTTGGCTTCTCAGTCAGCCTCCACCGTGGGCCACATTCAGAGAGGTCCGTTTGGTCCATGTTCCATCAGTCCCAATACCAACTGGAGTTGGGTGATCTCCCATTAGTTTCTGTCCCACCGTCTCCACGGGTGAACGCACCCCTCACGTCCTGAATTTCTTTCTCATGTTATCTCCTGCCTGCCTCCGGCATCCGGACCTTGGGAGCTCAGTCCGGTGCTCCAATGTGGGGCTCAGTCATTTTCTTCATCTATCGCCAGGTGGAGGTTCTATGGTGATATGCAAGAAAATTCATCAGTATGGCTATAGGAACTGGACTTTTCAGGCTCCCTCTCCTCAGCTGCCCAAGGAACTAGCTGGGGGCGTCTACCTGGAAACCAGGGAACACTTCTAGAGTAAAGTCTCTTGACAACCCTCAGATGGCTCCCTTAATAGAGAAAAGCATGAAGGGAAGAATGGGGGGAGCTCGGAGAATTGGGATGTTTGGGATACAGGAAGGGTGGATATGGGAGCAGGGAAGCCTATATCTTACAAAAAATCTTTTTTTTATTAAAAATTTCCATCTCCTCCCCTCCTCCTCCCCCTTCCTCCCTTCCCTTCCACCCATACCCCCACTCTGCCCCTCTCCAAGCCAAAGAGCCATCAGGGTTCCCTTCACTATGTTAAGTCCAAGGTCCTCCCAGCTCTCCCTAATTGCAGAAAGGTGAGCAACCAAACTGACAAGGCTCACAGTGAGCCATTCCATGCTGTAGAGTTCATGCTCATTGCCGTTGTCCTTGGATTCTCAGTCCTCCTCCTCACCATCAGGCACATTCAGAGAGTCCAGTTTGGTCCACTGTTCCATCAGTCTCATTCCAACTTGACTTGGTGGTCTCCCCGTTAGATCCTGTCCCATCGTCTCAAAGGGTAAACGCACTCCTCACGGTCCTGACTTCCTTTGCTCATGATCTCCCTCCTTTTGCTCTCTCATCAGGACCTTGGGAGCACAATCAGGGTGCTTCTATGTGGGGCTCTGTCATTTTCTCCATCCAATGCCAGTTGAAGATCTTTGGTGATATGCAAGATATTCATGAGTATGGCAATAGGATCTGGCATTTCGGGCCACCCTCTCCTCAGCAGCCCAAGGAACTAGCTGGGGCGTCTTCCGCGACACCTGGTATCCCTCTTGAGTCAAGTCTCTGCCAACCATAGAATGGCTCCCTTAATTAAGATATATAATTCCTTGTTCCCATATCCACCCTTCCTATATCCCAACCAGCCTATTCCCCCAAGCTCTTCCCATACTCCACTTCACACTTTTCTCTCCTCATCCCCCAAGCCACCATCCCACCCCTCCTCCAAGTTCCCATTTTTTGTCCGCCAATCTTGTCTACTTCCAGTAACCAGGAAGATACCTATATGTTTTTCTTTGGGTTCACCTTCTTATATAGCTTCTCTAGGATTTTTTACGAATTATAGGCTCGATGTCCTTTAATTATGGCTAGAAACGAATTATGAGTGAGTACATCCCATGTTCATCTTTTTGGGCCTGGGTTACCTCACTCAGGATGGTGTTCTCTATTTGCATCCATTTGCATGCAAAATTCAAGATGTCATTGTTTTTTACCGCCGAGTAGTACTCTAATATGTATATTCCACACTTTCTTCATCCATTCTTCCACTGAAGGGCATCTAGGTTGTTTCCAGGTTCTGGCTATTACAAACAATGCTGCTATAAACATAGTTGAACAAATGCTTTTGTAATATGATTGGGCATCTCTTGGTTAAATTCCCAAGAGTGAGATTGCTGGGTCCTGGGTAGGTTGATCCCAAATTTCCTGAGAAACCTCCACACTGCTTTCCAAAGTGGGTTGCAGAAGTTTGCATTTCCACCAGCAATGGATGAGTGTACCCCTTACTCCACATCCTCTCCAGCAAAGGCTATCATTGGTGTTTTTGATTTTAGCCAATCTGACAGGTGTAATATGGTATCTCAATGTTGTTTTGATTTGCCACTTCCCTGATTGCTAAGGAGGTTGAGCATGCCCTTAAGTTGTCTTTTGGCCATTCGAACTTCTTCTGTTGAGAATTCTCTGTTCAGTTCAGTGCCCCATTTTTTAATTGGGTTCATTAGCATTTTAAAGTCTAGTGTCCTTGAGTTCCTTATATATTTTGGATATTGACCTTTGTCTGTTGCAGGGTTGGTGAAGATCTTTTCCCAGTCAGTAGGCTGCCTTTTGTCTTAGTGACAGTGTCCTTTGCTTTACAGAAGCTGCTCAGCTTCAGGAGGTCCCATTTATTCAATATTGCCTTAATGTCTGTGCTGCTGGGGCTATATGTAGGAAGCGGTCTCCTGTGCCCAAATGTTGTAGAGTACTTCCCACTTTCTCTTCTAACAGGTTCAGTGTGTTCAGATTGATATTGAGGTCTTTAATCCATTTCGACTTAAGTTTTGTGCATGGTGATAGACACGGATCTACTTTCATTCTTCTACAGGTTGACATCCAGTTATGCCAGCACCATTGTTGAAGATGCTTTCTTTCTTCCATTGTGTGCTTTTAGCTCCTTTATCAAAAATCAGATGTTCATAGGTTGTGGGTTAAGATCTGGATCTTCTATTCGATTCCATTGGTTGACTTCTCTATTTTTATGCCAATACCAAGCTGTTTTCAATACTGTAGCTCTGTAATAGAGTTTGAAGTCAGGGATGGTAATGCCTCCAGAAGTACCTTTATTGTATAAGATTGTTTTGGCTATCCGGGGTTTCTTGTTCTTCCATAAGAAGTTGATTATTGTCCTCTAAATATCTGTGAAGAATTTTGATGGGATCTTTAAGGGGATTGCATTAAATCTATAGATTGCCTTGGTAGTATTGCCATTTTTACTATGTTGATCCTCCCATCCAAGAGCAAGGGAGAGCCTTCCATTTTCTTGTATCCTCTTCAATTTCTTTCTTCAAAGACTTAAAGTTCTTGTCAAATAGGTCTTTCACGTCCTTGGTTAGAGTTACCCCAAGATATTTTATGCTATTTGTGGCTATCGTGAAAGGTGACGCTTCTCTGGTTTCTTTCTCTGCTTCCTTATCCTTTGTATATAGGAGGGCAACTGATTTTTTGGAGTTGATCTTATATCTCGCCACGATACTAAAGGAGTTTATCAGCTGTAGGAGTTCTTTGGTGGAGTTTTTCTGGTCGCTTATGTACACTATCATATCATCTGTAAAAAACGAAAGTTTAACTTCTTCCTTTCCAATTCGAATCCCTTTGATCCCGTTGCGTTGTCTTATTGCTATTGCTAGAACTTCAAGCACTATATTGAAGAGATAAGGGGGAGAGTGGACAGCCTTGTCGTGTTTCTGAATTTAGTGGGATGGCCTTGAGTTTCTCTCCATTTAATCTGATGTTAGCTGTCGGCTTGCTGTAAATAGCCTTTATTATATTTAGGAATGACCCCTATATCCCTATTCTCTCCAAGACCTTTATCATAAAGGGGTGTTGAATTTTGTCAAATGCTTTTTCTGCATCTAATGAGATGATCATATGGTTTTAATCCTTCAGTTTATTTATATGATGGATTACATTGATAGATTTTCGTATGTTGAACCAGCCCTGCATCTTTGGGATGAAGCCTAGTGGCTTCATAGTGGATAATTTTCTAATGTGTTCTTGGATTCTCTTTGCCAGTATTTTATTGAGAATTTTTGCATCGATGTTCATGAGTGAGATTGGCCTGTAATTCTCTTTCTTGGTTGAGTCTTTGTGTGGTTTAGGTATCAGGGTAACTGTAGCTTCATAAAAGGAATTTGGCAATGACTCTTCTGTTTCTATATTATGAAATACCTTAAGGAGTGTAGGTATTAGTTCTTCTTGAAAGTTCTGGTAGAATTCTGCATTGAAACCATCTGGTCCTGGGCTCTTTTTGGTAGGGAGGTTCTTGATTACAGTTTCTAATTCTTCGCGACCAACAGGACTGTTTAGAATGTTCACCTGGTCCTGGTTTAACTTTGGTATATGGTACTTATCTAAAAAAGTGTCCATTTCTTTTACATTTTCCAATTTGTGGCATACAGGCTTTTGTAGTAAGATCTAATGATTCTCTGAATTTCCTCTGTGTCTGTAGTTATGTCCCCTTTTTCATTTCTGATCTTATTAATTTGTGTGTTCTCTCTCTGCCGTTTGATTACTTTGGCTAGGGTTTGTCAATCTTGTTGATTTTCTCCAAGAACCAGCTTTTTTGTTTCATTGATTCTTTGGGATTGTTTTTCTGTGTTTCTATTTTGTTGATTTCCTGCCCTCAGTTTGATAATTTCCAGTCTTCTACTCCTCCTAGGTGAGTCTGCTTCTTTCTTTTCTAGAGCTTTCAGGTGTGCTGTTAAGTCTCCAATGTGTGCTTTCTCCTTTTTTTAAGTAGGCACTTAGTGCTATGAATTTTCCTTTAGCACTGCTTTCATAGTGTCCCATAAGTTTGAGTATGTTGTGTGTTTATTTGCATTAAATTCAAGAAAGACTTTAATTTCTTTCTTTATTTCTTCCTTGACCCGGGTGTGGTTCAGTAGTTGACTGTTCAGTTTCCATGAGTTTGTAGGCTTTCTGGGGGTAGCATTGTTGTTGAATTCTAATTTTAATCCATGGTGATCCAATAAGATGCAGGTGGGTTATTAATATGTTTTTGTAACTGTGGAAGTTTGGGTTTGTTACCGAGTATGTGGTCAATTTTCGAAAAGGTTCCATGAGCCGCAGAGAGAAGGTATATTCTTTCCTGTTTGGGTGGAATGTTCTATAGATGTCTGTTAAGTCCATTTGGTTCATTACCTCGATTAAGTCTCTTAATTCTCTGTAGGTTTTTGTCAGATTGACCTGTCCCATTGGTAAGAGAGGAGTGTTGAAGTCTCCCACTATCAGTGTGTTTGGTTTGATTGCTGCCTTGAGTTCTAGTAATGTTTCTTTTACATAAATGGGTGCTTTTGTATTAGGGGCATAAATATTCAGGACTGAGACTTCATTCTGATAGATTTTTCCTGTAATGAGTATAAAGTGTCCCTTTCCATCTCTTCTGATTGAATTTTAGTTTGAAGTCATCTTGTTAGAAATTAGTATGTCCACACCCGCTTGTTTCTTAGGTTTCATTGCTTGATAAACCTTTTCCCAACCCTTTATTCTGAGTAGGTGTCTGTCTTTGTGGTTGAGGTGTGGTTTCTTGTAAACAGCAGAATGTTGGATCCTGTTTTCGTATCCAATCTCTTAGCCTGTGCCTTTTTATAGGTTAATTGAGTCCATTGATATTAAGTGATATTAATGACCAGTTGTTGTTAACTCGGTTGTCATTTTTTATATGGCAGTAGAGATTGTGTGTTTACTTTCTTTGAGATGTGCTGGCGAAGGGTCGCTAGATGTCTGACTTATTTTGGGCAATGCTGGACTCCTTTGTTTGTGAATTTCCTTCTATTACTTTCTGTAAGGCTGGATTTGTGGCTACGTATTGTTTAAATTTGTTTTTATCTTGGAATATTTTGTTTTCTCCATTTATAGTGAACGAAAGCTTGGCTGGGTATAGTAATCTGGGCTTGCATCCATGGTCTCTTAGTTTCTGCAAAACATCTATCCAGGACCTTCTTGCTTCATGGTTTCCATAGAGAAGTCAGGTGTTAGTCTGATAGGTTTACCTTTATATGTTACTTGACCTTTTTCCTTTGCAGCTCTTAATATTCTTTCTTTATTCTCTATGTTTTGTGTTTGGTTATAATATGGTGAGGGGATGATTTTTTTTGATCCAGTCTATTTGGTGTTCTGTAAGCTTCTTGAACCTTAATAGGAATATCTTTCTTTAGGTTTGGGAAGTTTTCTTCTATAATTTTATTAAATATAGTTTCTGGACCATTGAGCTGTATTCTTCTCCTTCTTCTACACCTATTATTCTTAGGTTTGGTCTTTTTATTGTGTCCCAGATTTCCTGAATGTTTTGTCATGAGAATTTGTTAGATTTGCTGTTTCTTTGATCAGTGCGTTTATTTTCTCTATGGTATCTTCAGAATCTGAGATTCTTTCTTCTATCTCTTGTATTCTGTTGGTTATACTTGCTTCTGTAGTCTCTGTTCATTTACATAGATTTTCCATATCCAGCTGGCCCTCGGTTTGTGTTTTCTTTTTTGCCTCCATTTCAGTTTTCAAGACTTGCACTGTTTCCATTATCTGTTTGATTGTTTTTTCTTGGTTTCCTAGGATATCATTTACGTATTTACTCAATTCTTCAAACTTTCTGTTATTCTTCTCGTCCATTTCCTTAAGGGAGTTTTTCACCTCCTGTTTAAGGGACTCTATTACTTTCATAAAGTCCATTTTTTCTACTTCTTCTTGATTAGTGTGTTCAAGTCCTCCTGTTATAAGTTCGCTGGGTTCTGGTGCTTTCATGTTGTTTTTCAAATTGTTGGAGGAATTCTTGCATTGGCGCCTGCCCATTTCTTCCACTGAATAATCCCCTTTGGGTCTTCTTTTAGAAGTTCAATTCACCCCAATGAATTCAATTCACTCACCCCAATGAATGATGGATCTTCTGGTAGACAGTCCAGGTTTCCTTGCTGGCCAAGTGGCTCACTGACAAAGGGCCTACCTTGCTGCAGGCAGGTATTGGAGCAGGGGACCTCCCACCGGCCTGGGTGCACTCAATTCCAGGTCCCCAGCGCCCAAACAGGCTGAGCTGTGGGATTTTGTGGCCCCAAAGACGGGAGGATGAAGCGGGGGGAAGGGAGGGTTCTGGGTGCAAGCTGGGAAGGGACAGGAAGAGAGAGGCAGTATCGGGGAGAATAACCCCTGCAGGAAGAGCAGGAAGTGAGTGTGTGTTTGTGTGTGTGTGTGTGGGGGGGGTTGGGGAATGTCGGTGGTCCTTCTCTGGGCAGCTGCCGTGGTTCAGGCACTCACTCATCCCAATGAATGATGGATCTTCTGGTAGACAGTCAGGTTTTCTTACTGGCCAAGCAGCTCGGTGACAAAGGGCCTTCCTTGCTGCAGGCAGGCTATTGGAGCAGGGGACCTCCCACTGACCTGGGTGCACTCAATTCCCGGTCCAGGCACCCAAACAGGCTGGGCTGTGGGATTTTGTGGCCCCAAAGACTGGAGGAACCAGAATTATTCTTAATAACCATAACCTGGAAACAACCTAGATGCCTCTCACCCAAAAATGGATAAAGAAAATGTGGTACATTTACACAATGAAATAGTACTTAGCAGTAAAAAACAGGGACATCTTGAAATTTTCAGTCAAATAAAAGGAATTAGAAAAAAGCATCCTATGTGATATAACTCAGACCCAAAATGACAAATATAGTATGTACTTCTAGGCAGAGGCAGCTCATTCATTCCCAGCCACCCAGACCTGAAATAATATCAAAGAAACTACATTAATTATAGCACTTCTTGGTCAATAGCTTGAGTGTATGCCTAGCTACCTTTTCTATTTTAAATTAACGCATTTTTGTTAATCTGTATATCACCACGTGGTTGTGGCCCATTGAAGGTTCTGTCTGATATCTGGTGTCTGTCTCCTGTGGCAGCAATATGACTTCTCCACAACTATGCCTACTCTCTCCCTCCTCTACTTAAAATTCCTGCCTTGCCCTATTGTGTGCTGCAGTAGACCCAAAGCAATGGTATTCATAGCATTTAGAAGGGGAATTCCACATTGCCTCCCCATTTCCTGTCTAAATAAAAAGAAAGGTTTTAATTTTAACATAGCAAGATTACATACAACAAAACAGGAATCAAGCAAGAACTACATTTCCAATATTTACATCTCCTTTATATTTTATTATAAATAAAGAAAACTATAAGTATCTATTCTTCAGCTCCATCAAAGACTCCAGAATGATATAATATTACCTAAGTTAACAAGAAGTGCATAGTAAGCAAATTCCAAAACTCTAGATTTGACAAAGATATCTCACTACCTGGACTGTCAGCCAAAGTTCTTCTGTAACATTGTGGCATCCAATCTTTAGCCTACAGGCCCATAGTATCCAGCAGACACTTCCATGAAGCAGAAAATTTCAAAGAGAGTTCTGCCTATACTGGCAGTTAATCAGTCACTTTCTTCTGTGTCCTGAAGAATATCTGGCAGACTCTTTCATGAAAGCAGGATCCCCAAAGGCTCATCTCACTTTTAGGCTAGTTTAGCATTCATTTTACTGTGGGTCCTGCATTTCCCGTTCATATAGCATAACTTTAAGCAGTTCAGGAAAGAGCAGCAGTTACTTGCCCAAATGGATGACCAGCTCTTTAAGGAGCCTCTTTAATGCCCATTATCCTCTTGTAGTAGATTGGTGCTTCCAGAAGTGGGTGTGTCTCATTGCCATGAAAAGTTATAAGTTCTTAAAACATTTCAAATGCTATATTCTGTAAGATTTTGAAAGGTTTGAAGAATACTGAGCCATCAGAAATATATCTCTGTACATCTAGAAAGCTAAACAAACATGACTACAAGCTTGACCAATTAACCAATGGTATTCACAGCAAACAGAAGGGAATCCCACATCATGTAATCACTCATAAGTGATTATTAGTTGTAAAGAAAAAATTACCAGATTACAATCCCCAACTCCTAAAAAGCTAGGAAATAAGGAGAACCTTAAGAAAGACATGCATGGATATGCCTGGGAAAGCAGAATAGATAAGATCTCCTGAATAAATAGGTAGGGGTGAGAAAAACAGGATGGTACAGGTGGGGAGAGAAAAGAGGGAGAAAAAGAAAAGAGGTATTTTGATAGAGGAAGCCATTATGGGGTTAGAGAAAAATCTGGTGCTAGGAAAGCTTCCAGTAATCCACAAAGATGGCCCAGCTAAGACTCCTAGCAAGAGTGAATAGGCTGTCTGAACTGGCTGATGGAGGACTCCCATTGGCTAATAAAGAAACTGCCTGGCCCATTTGATTGGCCAGCCCTTAGGTGGGCGGAGTAGACAGAACAGGAAGAAGGAAGTGAGGTAGATGGCTCAGTCAGATGCTACGCCTCTCCTAAGTTAGACAGACTGCCATGCCTCTGCTCAGAGAGGGAGATGCAATCAAGCTCCAGCCCAAGATGGACGTAAGCTAGAAACTTCCCCGGTAAGGCACCACTTCGTGGTGTTACACAGATTATTAGATATGGGTTAGTCAAGACGTGAGTAAGAGGCTGGAATTAATGGGCCCGGCAGTGTTTAAAAGAATACAATTTGTGTGTTGTTATTTCGGAGCATAAGCTAGCTGGTGGCCGGGAGCCGGGCGGCGGGAAGCCGGCCCGCAGCTCCTCACTACAGAATGGCACCCACGTGGATAACTGAATCCACAGAAAGCTTGAGAAAGCTTGGGAAATACTAGAGTAAAGCATGTTTTTTCGGTAACAGCAATTTCTCGGGTCTGAGCAAGCGCTCTCATCTAAGAGAGGCTTCCTGACTCAGCTTCAGCTGCAAAACCCTGCAGCTCATTAAGAGGTCCTGCTACAAAACACTTAAACGGTGTTGATGAAAAGCTTTTCAGTTTTCAGCTGTAGCAGGAAAAAAGTTGTGCTGTTTTAAAATGCCGGCTTTCTGGGCTGTCCTGCCAGGGCAAACTCTGACTCTTTCAAGCAGGCGGTCCTGACTATGGAGCTTTTGAGTGTTGTTTAACACTGTTGCAGCTTGCTTGCTGGCAGGGACCTTGAACTGCCAAAGAGTTGTGGTACCTCTGCCATGAGGCTGGAAAGCTAAGGAATGAGCTGGATCTAGCCGCCAAAGTCACGGCTTTAGTCCTACTGATATTGTTTGGTAAAGTAAAGACTCATGTAGTCAGAAAGAAAGATATACAGTAAAAGAAAAATTCAAAGTCAAAGAAAATGTCTAAGTGGTTTACACCGTGTTAAAAATATATGCAGGCTAAAGGTTAAAGTTCTTAAAAGTAAAAAAAAAAAAAAAAGAAAAAGAAAAAGAAAAAAAAGGAAGTATTTTGTTGTGGTGGTACACACCTTTAATCCCAACACTTGGGAGGCAGAGGTAGATTGACCTCTGTGACTTCAAGGTGTGGCAGCACACACCTTTAATCCCAATGTCTGGGAGGCAGAGACAGACAGATCTCTGTGAGTTCTAGGTGTGGTAGCATACGCCTTTAATCCCAGCACTTGGGTTGCAAAGGCAAGTGGATCTCTGAGAGTTCAAGGACAACCTGGTCTACAGAGTTATTCCAGGACAAAGATATACAGAGAACCTGTCTCAAAAAGTAAAAGCAAAAATAAACGAAATAGAGGTTAAAATAAAGCCGCACAAAGATGGAAAATACACAGAGAATCTTGATACTGTATGCTATTATGCTCTTTTGAATTGTTTGAATGCTAAGGAAGGAGCAACAGCTGCTAAAAGATATTTGTTTACAAATGCTGCTGAACTAATCCAAGAAAGATATCTTGAAAATACCTTGACTTCAGAATTTGGATCTAAGGATATGATACTTTGGAAAAGAGATTCTTCTTTATTTTTACAGAAAATGAGACCCGTTGGATTCCTTCTATCCCAATATGGTATGATAGACCACGTCCTCCTGAAAGGTTGCTGTGAACACCTTCAGAAAATTACTTCACCCAACTGATGACTGAGATGAACCTGGCACACAGGTTATACCATGAAAGATCTGATTAACAGCGTCCCCATTCAGCAGGAAGCAGTTCGGAGAGAAATAACTGCGCCCATGTTCCCAAATATTGTTTATAAGTGTTCTTTTACATTTAAAGGGGGGATATGATATAGATATGAATAATTTGCATTGGTATAGATTTTGCTTTATTGATAGACATTTAAGGTCAATTTTGTTATATGTTTTTGATACTGATTAAGGTTTTGTGATTGTGTAGTTCATTTTAAAAATGTAATGTATAATTAAGAAATATAGGTTGTTAATGGATAATCATCGATAATAGTAAAGCTTATAGTCATGTTAGTTAGATTTTCTAGATATATAGAGATATATTTCAGTTAGATAGACATTCTTCATATCTTTCAAAGACTATAGAATATGACATTTTAAATGTTCTAATAACTTAGGGCTTTTCATGACAATGAGACACATCTGCTCCTGGCAGTACCAGCTACTTCAAGAGGAAGATGGGCATCGAAGAGGCTACTTATGGAGTTTGATAGCCATTTGGGCAAGAAATTGCTCTTGCCTGGACTATTGCATAAACTGGACACAGAGAACCCTCAGAGAGAGGACTGCTGAACTTGCCTATAGGTGAGATGATCTCTCTGGGTTCCTGATTCATCAAAGAGTCTGCGAGACATTCTGCAGGACACAACAGATAGTGACTGAACTGTCTTTGAAATTTCCTGCTTCATGGGAAAGTCTGCTGGATACTGTGTGCCTATAGGCCGAAGATAGATGCTCCCACAATACAAAAGAACTTTGGGTGACTGTCCAGGCAGCGAGATGTCTCTATCATTTCTAGAGTTTGGAAATTGCATATTTCTTATTTACTTAGGTAATATTGTGTCCTTCTGGAGTCTTTGATGGAGCTGAAGAAGAATAGATAGATAGTTATAGTTGTTTTCCTTTGTTATGATAAAAGATAAAGTAGATATAAATATTGTAACTGTAATTCTTCATTGATAACTGTTTTGTTATATGTAATTTTACTATGTTAAAGTTAAAGCCTTTCTTTTTTGTTTAAACAGAAAAAGGGGAAATGATGGAGGACTCCCATTGGCTAATAAAGAAACTGCCTGGCCCATTTGATTGGCCAGCCCTTAGGTGGGCGGAGTAGACAGAACAGGAAGAAGGAAGTGAGGTAGATGGCTCAGTCAGATGCTACGCCTCTCCTAAGTTAGACAGACTGCCATGCCTCTGCTCAGAGAGGGAGACGCAATCAAGCTCCAGCCCAAGATGGACGTAAGCTAGAAACTTCCCCGGTAAGGCACCACTTCGTGGTGTTACACAGATTATTAGATATGGGTTAGTCAAGACGTGAGTAAGAGGCTGGAATTAATGGGCCCGGCAGTGTTTAAAAGAATACAATTTGTGTGTTGTTATTTCGGGGCATAAGCTAGCTGGTGGCCGGGAGCCGGGCGGCGGGAAGCCGGCCCGCAGCTCCTCACTACAACTGGCCTTTCCAAGAAAACAGATTGATGACCACCCTACTGATCATCACAGAATCCTGATCCAGTAACTGATGGGTCCAAATGCATAGAACCATAGATAAGTCCTGTACTGAGCTCCCAGAGTCCATTTGAAGAGAGGGAAGAGGGGTTTAATGAGTAAGAAAATTCAAGATCATGTTGGGGTGATGTAGGTGGGTCTTCTGTTTTGTGTTGATTTCATTGGTTAATAAAGACTGCCTTGGCCTTTTGATAGGCCAGCCATTAGGTGGGTGGAGTAGACAGAACAGATTTCTGGGAGGAAGAAGGCAGAGAGGCAGTTGACATGAGCTCCAGCCCAAGATGGACGTAGGTTAAAATCTTCCCAGTAATCACCACCTCGTGGTGCTACACACATTAATAGAAATGTGTTAATCAAGATGTGAGAGTTAGCCAGTAAAAAGCTAGAGCTAATGGGCCAAGAAGTGTTTAAATGAATATAATTTGTGTGTTGTTATTTCGTGTGTAAAGTTAGCTGTGCGGGAGCTGGGTGGGATATAAAGCAGGCCTGCTTGCCTCATTACTACAGTGGGGAAACCCACAGAGAAGGCTGACACAATCTAATGGGAGCTCACTGACTCTGGAATGACAATTAGGGAATCTGCATAGGAAGAAACTAAGCCTCCGAATGTGAGTGACAGTTCTGTGGTTGTGCAGCCTGTCTGGCCACTGGTAGAGGTCCAGGATTAACTCCAATGCATGAAATAACATTTTGGAGCCCATTTACTATGGAGGGATACATTGCTCACCCTTGATAGAGGTGGGAGGCCTTACCTATTCTGAGGAGTGAATGGGGTGTTGAGTGGGGAGAATGGGAGGGGGAGAAAAATGAGGGGATGGGAGAAACTATGGTTGGTATGTGAAATGAAAAAAATTAAATAAATAATTAAAAATACTAAAATATAATTGAATGTCTGTTAGAACTGTATATTGACAGTTTTTTTAAAAAAAAAGACAATAATCTAATTGAGAGAATCTTTTTGAAAGACAAGACCAAAATTATAATAATCAATTGCCAGATTACACAACTGCCTCAAAAATTAAGGCAAAGAAAGAAAAGTAAGTATAAGAAAATTTTAAGCAAATATGATAAGGCAGTAATAGGGTCCACATAGACATAAAAAGACATAAAAACAAACTAAACTCTATATATTTTATTATAATTTTTTATTGTATATTTTAAACCAGGAACTCAAACTATAGTAATAAAATAAAACAAGCTCAGACTTATGAAGCTGTCATTTTCTAGAAGACTAATCCATCGATTTATGGCAAAATTCTTGTAAAGTAGTAGATATATAGAATGGACTAACACAAAATGTACAACATGTAATTTATTGAAGAAATAAATAATGAGTAATAGGGCAGTGTAGAATGTGCCACAAACTTTTTCTATTTAAGCAATGATGATATTTTACAAAAATAAAGGAATGGCTACAAAAGGAGTTACTTTTAAAAACATTTCAAATCATATATAAATTCATAAGTTTAATTTGTGAAAAACATCTTTATCAAGTAAGCTATCTCAAAAGCCTCTTTTGATTGGAATTAAATAAGTATTGCTGTTTATTCTTAATATGAGTTCTTCTATCTTATAGTATTTTTTCAAATTAAAAAACTGTTTCTATGTTAGTGTATAGAAAAGAGGTGTGTGTGTATATATATATGTATATATATATATATATATATATATATATTCCATTCATCTATTTATCTCTATCTATCTATCTGTCTGTCTGTCTGTCTGTCTGTCTATCTAACTATGCAATAGCAATTAAGTAAAAAGAGGTCATGTATTTGAAGGAAAGTATAGAGGAATATGGCCATTTAGAGGAAGGAGGAGAAAAAAGGATGATGTGATTAAATTATAATATCAAAAATGAAGCTGTGTGGTGTTGGGCCAAAACTTTAATCCAGCACTGAATAGGCAGAGACAGGTTGAACTCCATGAGTTTGAGACCAGCCTAGTCTACAGATCCAGTTCCAGGACAGCCATGTTTACATAGAAAAATCGTGTTTTAGGAAACAAAAACAAAATAAATACACCAGAAAACAAACACATAAACAAAAAGAACAAAACAAAAGGAAAAAAGGTAGATGTAATGTGGATAAATAATTATCTCCAAGTATTCATTTGCTGTTTACCACTTATTTGGGTCATCTAAAAATTTATTATTGAATGTAAATTCAACAAGCAATGAGTTTTATATCACATTTTATTCTACTCATCTTGTGTACTTTTAACACAATTCCTCTCTATCACCTCTCATGTTCTTCCTTTTCTGTCCTTCTGAGTACCTTTCTCTTTCCTAATTTTTTTCTTTTTTTTTATTAAAGATTTCCATCTCCTACCCCTTCCCTCCCTTCCCTGCTACCCATAGCCCCACCACTCCACCCCTCTCCAAGACAAAGAGCCATCAGGTTTCCCTTCACTATGTTAAGTCCAAGGTCCTCCCAGCTCCCCCTAAGCCCAGGAAGGTGAGCAACCAAACTGACAAGGCTCACAGTGAGCCCGTCCATGCTGTAGAAGTCATGTTCATTGCCGTTGTCCTTGGTTTCTCAGTCCTCCTCCGCCGTCAGCAACATTCAGAGAGTCCGGTTCGGTCCCCTGTTCCATCAGTCCCATTCCAACTGGACTTGGTGGTCTCCCATTAGCTCTGTCCCACCGTCTCAATGGGTAAAAGCACTCTTCACGGTCCTGACTTCCTTGCTCATAATCTCCCTCCTTTTGCTCCTCATCGGGACCTTGAGATCTCAGTCCAGTGCTCCTATGTGGGGCTCTGTCATTTTCTCCATCCAATGCCAGGTGAAGGTTCTATGGTGATATGCAAGATATTCATGAGTATGGCAATAGGATCTGGACATTTCGGGCACCCTCTCCTCAGCTGCCCAAGGAACTAGCTGGGGCTTCTTCCTCGACACCTGGGAATCCCTTTGAGTCAAGTCTCTGCCAACCATAGAATGGCTCCCTTAATTAAGATATATAATTCCTTGTTCCCATATCCACCCTTCCTATATCCCAACCATCCTATTCCCCCAAGCTCTTCCCATACTCCACTTCACACTTTTCTCTCCTCATCCCCCCAAGCCACCATCCCACCCCTCCCCCATGTTCCCATTTTTTGTCCGCCAATCTTGTCTACTTCCAGTATCCAGGAGGATAACTATATGTTTTTCTTTGGGTTCACCTTCTTATATATCTTCTCTAGGATTTTTTACGAATTATAGGCTCGATGTCCTTTATTTATTGCTAGAAACCAATTATGAGTGAGTACATCCCATGTTCATCTTTTTGGGCCTGGGTTACCTCACTCAGGATGGTGTTTTCTATTTGCATCCATTTGCATGCAAAATTCAAGATGTCATTGTTTTTTACCGCCGAGTAGTACTCTAATATGTATATATTCCACACTTTCTTCATCCATTCTTCCACTGAAGGGCATCTAGGTTGTTTCCAGGTTCTGGCTATTACAAACAATGCTGCTATAAACATAGTTGAACAAATGCTTTTGTAATATGATTGGGCATCTCTTGGTTAAATTCCCAAGAGTGAGATTGCTGGGTCCTGGGGTAGGTTGATCCCAAATTTCCTGAGAAACCTCCACACTGCTTTCCAAAGTGGTTGCACAAGTTTGCATTCCCACCAGCAATGGATGAGTGTACCCCTTACTCCACATCCTCTCCAGCAAAGGCTATCATTGGTGTTTTTGATTTTAGCCATTCTGACAGGTGTAAGATGGTATCTCAACGTTGTTTTGATTTGCACTTCCCTGATTGCTAAGGAGGTTGAGCATGCCCTTAAGTGTCTTTTGGCCATTCGAACTTCGTCTGTTGAGAATTCTCTGTTCGGTTCAGTGCCCCATTTTTAATTGGGTTCATTAGCATTTTAAAGTCTAGTCTGTTGAGTTCCTTATATATTTTGGATATCAGACCTTTGTCTGTTGCGGGGTTGGTGAAGATCTTTTCCCAGTCAGTAGGCTGCCTTTTTGTCTTAGTGACAGTGTCCTTTGCTTTACAGAAGCTGCTCAGCTTCAGGAGGTCCCATTTATTCAATGATGCCCTTAACGTCTGTGCTGCTGGGGCTATATGTAGGAAGCCGTCTCCTGTGCCCAAATGTTGTAGAGTACTTCCCACTTTCTCCTGAACTTCTAGAGGCATTACCATCCCTTACTTCAAACTCTATTACAGAGCTACAGTATTGGCATAAAAATAGAGAAGTCGACCAATGGAATCGAATAGAAGACCCAGATCTTAACCCACAAACCTATGAACACCTGATTTTTGATAAAGGAGCCAAAAGCACACAATGGAAGAAAGAAAGCATCTTCAACATATGGTGCTGGCATAACTGGATGTCAACCTGTAGAAGAATGAAAGTAGATCCGTGTCTATCACCATGCACAAAACTCAAGTCCAAATGGATTAAAGACCTCTCTTTCCTAATTTTAATGTTCCTTTGGTCATGTTATTCTATATAAAATATCATTTTATAATGAGAGCTCTTTATGACATTTAATCACCAGTACTACTGTTACTAATTTGATCACATATATCAAGACATTCAAACCATGCATTATTGCCATTTAGGTACCATGAAGTAATAGGTCCCTTTTCTACCCTAAAAGTTTGTTATTAGAGAAAGAGCATTCAGATCAGCTCAAACTCAAGGGCTCTGTCATCTGTGTCTTTAGTGAATGGTGTCTTCATCTTCTAGCAATTGAGTTCCTCTTCTGATTTCCATGGACTTGTTCCCCAACATATATACTTTCCCAAACATAAATCACAGTAATAATCTCAAAAATGGCATTGCTTGATGACTAAATGTATCATGTTTTATATATTTAATAGTCATCTATATTTCTTCTTTTAAAAATGTCTAATTCGTTCATTTGACAACTTATTTTTATTGCATCTTTTTTCTTTGTATTAATTTTTTAGTTCTTTATATAGTATGAATAGTACTTAATGGGTGAACAGCTGTCAATTTTTTCTCTCATTCCATAACTATCTATTTACTCTGCTAGTTGTTGACATTGATTTTTAGGAGCCTTTAATTCCATGCAATACCAATAATCAAATATTTTATGGGTTTTGAAATATTACTCAAAAAGTTCTTGTGCATGCCTATACTTAAAGTGTTACCATAATGTTTGCCTCTTCTTCAATAATTTCAAAGTTTCAGGTGATAGGATAAATAACTGTTAAAAAAGTAACTACTTAGTTTTCTGTGTAAATGTGCTTATTGTAAGTCTTTGATCCATTTTGAATTTTATTGTGTAAAGACTACAGATAAATGAGATTTGTTCTTCTGAATTTACTAAAGAGATTACCCTATCCTCCACAGTTTATTTTTGATGTGTTGCAAAAAGCCATATATCTTAGCTTTGTAAGTTTATTTCTAAGCTACAAAATTTCTTAACATTATTATTTTGTGCCTGTCACATGCTGTTTATAACTAAGTTTCTGTTGTATGTTTTGAAGTCATCTGAGACCTTGGCTCAAGATTCCTTTGACTTTTTAAAAAATTAACTTGTATTTATTTAATAATTTTATGATCATGTTTTTCTACTTCTGAAATGAATGGCAGCAGAATTTTTAGAAGTGTTAGGTTGAATGTTTAGGAATGTGGCAAGCACATATAATACTTACTTAGCCTGAAGATATAGTCTTTCAGTTCCAGCTTCTTGGGAGGTTATGGTGGGAAACCTGCAGTCAAATTTAACCTGAGCCACGTAGAAAGATCCCACTTCAAGGTTTTAATATATGAAAATAGCAAGAATATATTGGGAATATATAGATTAGTGTCAGGGAGACTCCCTAGCATACGTGAGACTTTTATTTTAACCCTTAGTTCTAAAACAAACAAACAAAACAAATAAACAAGTAAAACAAAACATGAAAACACACAAAACAACAAAACCCACAAAACTTCACAACAAAAACCAACAAACACACAAAAAATAAATGAGAGAAATCATTTAGATTTTGAGATAATATTATTTCCTACTCAGAATGGTTATCAACAAAAGAACAAAAATATAGATCAAGTTAAGTGAAATGATACTGATTCATGAGCATGAACATTGTAAATTATTTTATATAAATGAAAGAAGGTGTAACTCAGAAAAAGAAAGGCATCAGTGGGTGCAGAAACAAGCAAATAAGTGACAGCAAGTAGAATGAGTATGATTAGTGTAATACATACACACACACATACGTATAAAGATATACATTATACATATCACATATATGTGTGTATATGTGTGTGTTTACTTTTTACTTTGTGTGTGCACATGTGGAAATACTTGAGGACGTTAGATCAAAAGTTATAGGCAACAATGAGGACCCTAAGAGAGACATACATAGATCAAATCTACATGGGAAGTAGAAAAAGACTAGATCTCCTGAGTAAATTGGGAGCTCTGGGACATTGGGAGAGGGTTTATAAGGAAAGGGGAGTAAAGAAAAATATAGAGCTTAATAAAAAATCAATTTAAAAAAGTTATAGGAGCCTGGCGGCGGTGGCGCACGCCTTTAATCCCAGCACTCGGGAGGCAGAGGCAGGCGGATCTCTGTGAGTTTGAGACCAGCCTGGTCTACAAGAGCTAGTTCCAGGACAGGCTCCAAAAGCTACAGAGAAACCCTGTCTCGAAAAACCAAAAAAAAAAAAAAAAGTTATGGGAGTTGTAACTCCTCCTCTATCGTGTCAGCTTGGGGAGAATTTAATTCAGGTCCTGTGATTTGTCAGGAAGCTCCTTTACCTGCTGAGCTATCTCAGTAGTCTCCATTCTACTTCTTGAGACACATTAAAAAAAGTAATGTCACTAATATAATTACTAAAATTTAAGATTTAAGTGAAATTTCCATACTTATAAGCTACACAGGCAATAAGAGGTCATTTTATAGTTCAATTATTTAGTTCAGCACAGAGTCCTTAAGGTGTTTTTTGTTGAAGTATTACTGTGGGTATGTGAGGGTAAGCTGTCTGTATATAAAAAAATCACTTATAAAAAAATGCTGATAAAGAATGAGGAAGGGTTTAACAAAAATGCAAGAACTATGAAATGCAATCTTACTATCTATTATAGATATATTATCTATCTATAGATATATATCTATTATAGATATAGATATTATAGATATATTATCTATCTATAGATAGATAATCAGACAATGCAGTTAAAATACCAAAGTTGCCTAACATGGGTACCATACAAGAAAATAATAAGCAGCAGTCAATTAAAGATCAGAGCATACCCATGTTCTGCTACATCCCCTTGTTGAACTGTGAGCTACTGATGTTTCTAGAGCCGTGCTAGCCATTTTCTTCAATTGTAACCAACTGGTGCTATCATAGTGCCATAGGGATAATTACAAATAATGAACACACAGATGCCAATGAATCATTGCAGTGAACCACAAAGCAAAACAAAAATATATAAATATAGAAAGGTACTCCCATGGTTTTTATGGCTTGGAAAGTGGTAATAAGCATTAAAAGGATATAAGTGGTCAAGGATTATATTACATATAATCAGTTTATTGCAGATATTGTCAAAATCATAATTAATAAAAATATGGTGACAAAATTGTTGAGGGTTAAATTTATAAACACACTATAGATATTTTCTTCTGAAAAAGATGCCATATGTACCCATATGTATACATCAAAGTCTGTGACCAGACATGAGCAATGCTTATCTGTATTCATATGATTTCAGAAAAACTTTATTAACTTGTTTGTGTATTTTTGTTAGATAATTCATATTATGACAACACTTTTAACTTAATAGAATATACATACATGTTGATTTTAACCATTAGTTCATGAAATATTGTCATGAAATTTAAGAAGTTCAACTTACATAACTGTTTAGACATGACTTAGAACTCAACTATTGTAACATGTATAAGTATAGTTTATTCAGCAAATAATACTCTACTCCAAATTGTATGTAATATGAATTATTATGAGTACCATATTATCAAGAACATATAATGTATCCAGGAGTTGTGGCACAGGCTTTATTCTCAGCACTGAGGAGGCAGAGGCAGGTAGATCTCTATGAGTTTTAGGCCAACCTGGTATACAAGAGCTAGTTCCAGGACAGGCTCTAAAGCTACATAAAAACCCTGTTTCTAAAACAAAAAACAACTGCCCCAAAAAACAACAAAAAAAGAACAATAATATCTCCCTAACTGGCTTTGGCAATTATGTTATTTCATTATGTAATATAAAATCATGATCATGCAAAGAACCTAAGAACAGAGGAAAGTGTATTCAAATATTATAAATAGATTGTCCTTTCAGTTATGGAAAACAATTTATGAAAATTCTGAATCCATATGAATAGTTAAGACTTGAAAACTGACAGATTTTATAACAGTATAAGGTAAATTATCATGTGCTTTGTCTAACATTTTAATTTCTAGGTGGCTGTAGTCTCCACAGATATCTTCAATATCTCTTGATGCATAGAATTAGGATTGACATCTAATACCATATTTTAAAAGATGCTAAGATTGATAAATAATTCAAAGTGTGTTATGTTACTAATAATCTAATTAAAGTGATAAGCACACTTTGAGAACACGTGCAATCACTATTTTTGCAACATATTACCATCTTCTATTCTTCTCTCTATATAAGTATACTATGCAAAACTATCACTGATTTTATATGATAAAACTATAAGTATTACAATATTGAATGTAATTTTCTAGTGGTTATTTTCACAACTATATACAAAATACATCATATAGATTATAGAAACAAGATGCTATTCAATTCAGTTGCCACTCCAATTTATATAAAACAATGTGCATACAATGAATTTGTTTATAACATAAGATGTCTAGAAATTATTACGGAATTCACATGTGATTTATCAGCTTCTTTATGGCATTCTTAATATTTCTGTTTCTCAGTGTATAGATGGCTGGATTCAGGAGAGGTGTGATGACTGTATAAAACACAGAGAGAAACTTATCCACCAAAGTGATGTTGACTGGCCACAGGTAGATGAAAATGACAGGACCATAGAATAGTACAACCACTATGATATGGGAGGTGCAGGTAGAGAGTGCCTTTGATGAACCATCTTTTGAGTGAATCTGAACAGTTAGTAGAATATAAGTATAAGATATCATCAAGAGAATGAAACAAGTTATTCCTAAAACACCACTCTCAGCATTTATTATGATACCCAGAATATCAGTGTTCATGCAGACTAATTTCATCACCAAAGGAATATCACAGAAAAAACTGTCTATCACTCTAGGTCCACAGAAAGGTAGCTCCAAAACTAGGATCAGCTGATTAATGCCATGCACAAATCCAGTGATCCATGATATTAAAATGAGCCAGATGCACTTCTGTCTGTCCATGATGCTGGTGTAGTGGAGTGGCCTACAGATGGCCACATAGCGGTCATAGGCCATTGTTACAAGAAGAACCATCTCACCCCCTGCAAAGAAATGCACGAAGA
The DNA here is from genome assembly GCF_903992535.2 of Arvicola amphibius. NCBI lineage: Eukaryota > Metazoa > Chordata > Mammalia > Rodentia > Cricetidae > Arvicola > Arvicola amphibius. The sequence goes on along the minus strand of NC_052051.1, from coordinate 64,215,202 downwards.
GGATCTGGCTCATGCAGCCCCCGAAGGAAATGCTTTTATTTTCTTTTAGGAGGTCTGTGATCAGTTTGGGAGTAGTAACTGAGGAAAGGCAAAAGTCAATAAATGAGAGATTGGCTAACAAATAGTACATAGGAGAATGGAGATGGCGATCAATGATGATTAAAATCACCACAAAGAGGTTGCCAACCATAATCATCAGGTAGAGGGTAGAAAAGAGCAACAGGAGAAAAATCTGTATTTCCCTTGAGTTGCAAAGTCCCTGAAAAATGAATTCAGACACCAGAGACTGGTTTGTTTCTTCCATTTAGTACACTGTGCTCCAAAATGTTGAGAGGGACAGAGCCTAACTAAAAATTCCTGAAACAGAAGCAATAACTTAATGTTCGTAATCACGTAAAAATAATACACATTATATCTAAGCATTATACCCAGTCATTTAAGTAACTTCCTTTAATTTGCTTATTTTTTCTAATCAGATAATTTTGCTGAATATAGGAAAAACTACCCATCTGAAGAATAATCTTTATAAGTATGTAAATATATTATGAAAAATACCAATACCAATTATTCTGTTTACATTTTCCCACCATAAATCTATTTTTGGCATGGATTCAGAGATAATTTTCTTAAAGGAATATCTGAGATATAGTCACAGTCTCTTACTTGACTGCAATAATTCCAGAAGGATAATCCTTTGACATATTTTAAATAAAACACACAATTCCCAGGCACAAATCTATTTATGATTACATATAAGGAGACATAATTGAATAAATTCTATTGAAATATATGATAAAAATGGATCATCAAATAAACTGAGAAATAATATACCTAGGACAAGTTTTTAGCATTGTCTTTCCTTGATGCTTGGTCTTATTCATTGGAGATATCTCTAAAATATAATGTATTGCTAGGTCTGATGGATGTTACTTATTTTCATATAATTACAGCCTTTCAACTATAAATGGTGAGATTTCATATGATAGTTTGAAAAATTTATTATGAAAGTGACTTTTTCTGACTCTCTTTCAGTTTCATTTCTTTGTTTTCTTTCTTATTTTCTTAATTCTCTCCCTTTATTTATTTCTCTTGAGTTTTCCTTCTAAAACTTAATATCTCCACTTTTCTTATTAATTTTATATTTGAAATTGGGAACTAAAATGCCAATAAATTAGGGGATACTTTGTAATTTCTTGTTAAGTATTTTAGTATTATAGTAATAACAATGTTTATTGATTTTTTTTGTTTCAATCAGATCTATAAAGTAGTTAAAACTGTGGTGCACAATGAAGTCTCTCTGATTCCAAAGCCCCAATATTTCTTCCAGATTATTAAATAAATAATGGAAATTTTGATTATAATATGTAAAATAAAATCAATGATATTTCTCACAAGGTATTCTGCTATTTTAATACAAGCACAAATAAGTAAAAATGATCAGTTTAAGAAGTAATAATTGTCATGTATACGTAAAGTTAATTTATTGTTTTTAAACTTGAACATACTTAACTCTTTGAATATCAATGACATTTTCACATATCTATTTTAATTAGCAAATTCTTAGTGAATTAAAATTATTCTAATCAGTATAACTGCCATCTCCCTTTATTTTCTAATAACTACTTCATTAATATGTTCTTTGTGTCATGAGAACACAGAGGCTCCAAAATCACAAGATAATCAGATAACATTAAAGTATGTATAGTGGCCTGTGAGTACAATGATTTCTCTGTTCAGAGACTTGGTATTTTTAAGGTTCTACCGAGAGATCATTAAAGATCAGCATATAAAACTCCTTTATGTTTCCAAATGTCTCAAGGAGTAGCTGGAAGGGAAAACTACAATATTTTTTGTCAGCCACACAATTAAAAACATATGAATGCAACAAACACTGTAAACTCATGAAATATTTTAAAATGTGCCACTAAAACAACAAAGTTTAAATGAGTAGTTGCAATAAAAAATGAAAGTATGACACTCAGTTTGTGATGCACTCACACTACAGGAATCACCTTATAAAACAGATCTTTCCTTTTGGATGGTGTTTCCTCTGATCTTCCGTGGAATCTGAAACTCTTAGATGACTGTTTCTGCTATGACCAGTTATGCTGATGTGTTTCACCTCTGAGTGGCTTATATACAATGACAAAGTCATATCTGCCTTGGAAAGTTTTCCATTCTCCAATAGGTCTATGAAGTCAGAAGGCCTTTTGCTTTCATAGTCCTTGGGGATCCCTAGCCTCCAAATTTTCTAGAGATGAATATGAGAACTCATAATAAAGAAAAATTATTCCCTTAATTTTATAAATATTTTGTAGATATGAGTTAATATTTTAAGTTGTGTTATGACAACTTACAAGTTGAAAGATGATTCACATGAGTCAGTGAGATGCCATAGCAGTTAATTTCCTGTTGCCAAGCCAGATAACCTGAGTTAATCTTAGAGATCCATAAGCTGGAGGGGTAGAAACCACTCACTCAGCTATGTTCTGATCTCCACACATGTGCTGTTGCATATACGGACATGCTTACACTCAGGACACATGTACCCACTTTAATAAATGTAATAATTATTTCAAAAAGAGAAAAAAACATATTTGTAGTTACACAGTTGAGGTATCTGTTTAGACAATTATCTCCACACATGGAAATGCCATCAGAGAGAATTTTTGTCTTTCTCACTTTTTTGATACTTTATGATAAACCACTACCATACATATGGATCAGGCAAATAATTTCATTTTAGATTGCACAATTTGTTGTTTTTCAAATTCACTTCATTATACATAATTAAAGTGAAAATTGTTATGTTTTGACTGACACACCTATAACAAAATTACATATTAGTAATTTATATGGAAACTGTGTTGCTAAAATCATTTAAAATCTCCTTTCAACATTTTATCACCTAATTCTATGTCATTAAATATAGTTTTCACTTCATGCATTTCAAAAAACTAATTTTCAACTCTGCATGCAGTTTTCTAGATACATTATTATATGAAAAGTATTTTTGTAAACAAAATAATTATAGACTCCAAATATGCTCATTATGTTTTATATAATAAATCTGTTATTATAGCTGTTTCTCTAAAGTTTATTAACTACACTCTGTATATTTTTGCTATATTGTAATAACTTTCAAATCCTTACATATAACCCTTCACATTTTCCTTTAGATCTATGACTTCTTTCCATTAAATGTTACTGCATTCATAAATATACATGTACATATATATTTCTATAGAAATTTATAATTCAAATTTGATCTTCATAATCTGTATAATGCTGCTTATATGAATATCTTCTGATTTTGGTTACTGTGCAACCCATTGGTGTGTTCTTTCATTAGATGGGGTTCACCTTGTCCACACTTAGAAACACTCAGTTGTCTATAGTTTTTTTTGTGTGTAGGGGTGAGGTCTCATAGGCTTTTTTGTCCACTTTGGCCTCTTTTATTCTAGGCTTTGTTCTGCTTATCGATGGGCAGTAATGGTGGTGAGACTTTAAAGATGTAGTTTTCGTGTTACTAGGAGACACAGTCTCATCTCAAAGTGCCCGATTCTCTAGCTATCATAGTATTTCTTCCATTTCTTTTGTAATGTTGCTCATCCTTTAGATCTGGAATTGCTTTACAGAGGTATTCTTTGGGTCTTGGCTCTTGATTTTTATGTGAAGTGCTTGACACTGCCAGTATAACATGACTGATGAGCCCCCACTCTTTACAATAGCAACATGAAAGTTGTGAAAATCAAAACAGAGATGTTTTCTCCAGCCTTAGCAACAAAAAGGGAATTACCCAAAGCAATTGTGAAAGAAGAGTTTTTACACATGATTAATTAATGGAAACCATCAATAAAGACTCTGGCAAGACCACAACTCACATAAAAGCCACCACAGACTTTTAGATGAAGTACTTCTCTAGGGACACAGGCACAAAAACGTTTAGTTCCACTTTAGACTGAGGTGGTCCTATAATTAAGCCCTTAGTCAGAGTTAATGTTTCAAAACTCTGATGGATCTTCTTCAGTTTCATCTTTTATATAACTTTCCTTCATATTATAGATTCCTTGGTTGGTAGAGTGGTTTCCTAGCATGCATGACGCCCTGAGTTTAGTCACCAGCACTGCAGGAACCAGAGTGGGTGGGTAGACAAAAACAGAATTTTAGAACTTGAGAAGCAGAGACAAAAGGATAAAAAATTTAAGGTCATATCATCTGTATGTTGAGTTTCAGGCCATCCTAGGCTACATTAGAGCCTGTACAAAACAAAACAAAAACAAAAACAAAATATCCACCAAATGAAACCAAGCTAAAGCATTCCAAATCAACCAAACAACAGAAACAAAAGCAATTTATCCCAGCCTCAATTCTTTGAATGTGCCCAGAATTCACTGTGAAACATCAATGCTATTTGTACTATTATTCCCAAATAAATATCAGTATTCTTTGATGAGTCTTTTTATTTGTAGTGATATATCTAATGTTACATTATGGTAATGCAACAATATAAGAACAAAAATAGCTAACAGGTTTGTTTTTCATGACACCCTTTGCTGAAGGCCTCATGTTCAAAAATAGACAAATTTAGAGCACAGCATTATTCAACCCATTTCACATAGGCAACATATATTAGAAGGCATTCCCTGTACCTTTTGCTATCAAGAGTGCTTCTCATTCATACTTTTATTCTGTAGAATTATTAGTTTCAAATTACTGAAAATTATAAACTCTCTTTTATTCTGTAACTTTTTCCTCCAATATTCTGTTTATGATTGCATTTCTACCAATGTTAATCAACATTGTAAAAGTATGGTATCTTAGTGAAAGTATGCATAATTATTTTTCTGTGTATTTGTATGTGTTCTGTGTGTGATTTTGTATGTGTTTTGTCTGTATGCATTGTTTGTATGTATGTAACTCTGTGTGTGTTTATTGCCTGTGTTTGTTTTTCCTAATTTATTATTGTAGTTGAATAAATAGTAAAATTGAGTCTGAATCATCTGGAATAAGTTCAGTGGTTTCAAAATGTGAAACACTTCCTGCATACTGAAAGCCAGTAATTAAGAGATTCAGGCCGGGCAGTGGTGGCGCACGCCTTTAATCCCAGCACTCGGGAGGCAGAGGAAGGCGGATCTCTGTGAGTTCGAGACCAGCCTGATCTACAAGAGCTAGTTCCAGGACAGGCACCAAAGCTACAGAGAAACCCTGTCTCGAAAAACCAAAAAAAAAAAAAAAAAGAGAGAGATTCAGAAATATCTGATAATGCTATACAGCTCTGACTTTTGACAAAATCAAGAGATTTTAGCCACTTTAATTTCTCCTGATTTCAGGGTGCATTTCCTGATTTCTTTTCATCGGGATACAGTGTAGGAACTACAGAAATTGGTGTCTGAGAGAAAATACAATTAGTTCCTTTTATAAACTGAAGCCTCTTGCTTTTGGAATCTTTGTTAGTAATTGCTTCAAAAATTTTATGCAAGCTCTCTGCCAATGTTCATCTTCTGTCTGTAATGAGGCAATTTCAGCATTTATAAAAGGTACACAATTTCTCTGAGTCTATCCTACTAATTGAGGAAGTAGTTTTTATCTTTTATAATCAGTTCAGAAACCTTTTCTGCATAGGTTTTAAAATTTTACTCTGCTTGTGTGTTAAAAAGTAAGCATTCTATGATCTTATGTTTTTTTCTGAGTAAGAATTCATGTGGAAAAATGAATAGAAAGCAAAATTACTAAAATACAATCAAGGATATAGATCCAAGTGATCTCTTTGTGTGTCTTGCAGTTTTTTTCTGTCAAAGCCAATATTCTCTCAGCCACAGCCTATAATTTTGGAACTATTTAATATTCAAAACCTATTAACAATATAAATGCCCCCAATAAATAAATGAAAAAATGTGGTATATTTACAAAATGGAGTATTATTTAGCTGTTAAAACAATGACATCAAGAAATTTGAAGGCGAATAGATGGACCCAGAAAATAATCATCCTGAGTGAAGTAACTCAGACACAGAAAGACACATATGGAATGAACTCATTCATAACTGGATATTTACTCTAAAGAAAAGGAAAAGGATAACCAAACAGCAATTCACAAACTCTTAGAGGTTACATAACAAGGAGGACATATGGATTTTTCAGGAAAGGGGAAATAGAAAATATATTCTGGTTGCACCAGGGGCAGGTTGTCACAGGACCTTGAGGCATCTGATTTTGGAGTAGGTTGTGGAGAGAGTCTTTGAAAGAGATGACTGGAAAGGGGGAGCTTTTCAGGACAGTCAGAAACCTGATGCAAGGGAAAATCCTGTGAATCTACAAGGGTAGCTTTAGCTAATACTCCTGGTAATAGTGGATATGTAGCCAAAACTTGCCATTTCCAGTGATTAGATTCTAAGTACTCCAACAGAGAGATTTCATTCAGTAACATATGGAAAGAGATAGATACATACAGCCAAACATGAGACTGAGCTCAGGGAATTCTGTTGAAGAGAGAACAGATCATAGGATCCAGAGGGGTTGTGGGCATTATAAACAAACTCAAAGAAACAGCTAATCCTACTCATAGGAACACACAGATTCTGAAAAATCAACCAGGGATACTGTATGGGACCTACCTAATGCTCTTACAGATATGTGACAGTTCTGCATCTTGGTTTATTTATGAGACTCCCAACAAAGGGAGCAGGAGATTTACCTAATGCTTTCATAGCTCTTTTGAACCTATTTCTCATACTGGACTATCTTGCCTAAACAAAACACAAGGGATTGAGGTCTTATTGGCTTTGTCCTACCCATGTTTGTCTCCTTTTATTGTAGACTTTGTTCATTCTATATTTGGACAATAATGGTGATAAGATTTTTATCTTGGTTTTGATGGAGGTTTTTTTTTTTTTTTTTTTTTTTCCAGTTCTTCACCATGAATTTTATTTTTTTTTTCTCTCATGGTTTATTTTTTTTTATATTTAAAAATTTCCATCTCCTTCCCTCCTCCTCCCCCCTCCCTCCCCTCCTTCTCCCCTTTCTCTCCCCTCCTTCTCCCCCTTCCCTCCCCTCCCCTCCACCCATACCTCCCCTCCCTCCCTCTCAAGGCCAAGGAGGTTTTGATGTTATTAAGATACATAACCTCATAGAAAGTCACTGATTTCCTAACTCTTACAATGAATCTGCCCCTTGTATTGTAATGTAAATAGATAACTAGGTAAATCAATCATCAATCAATCAATCCCATACGAACTATGAACTTGGAGCTCATTTGGCATAGTATACTACCTCTCAGAATTCCAGTGGGGCATTAAAGGTGTGTGCCACCAGAGCCTGCCTTTTTGGCTAACTACTGCACTACTGGTGTTATATTTAGAAAGTTGCTTCCTGTGCCCATGCATTTATGGATACTTCCCACTTTCTCTTCTGTCATGTTCAGTGTAGTCTGATTTATATTAAGGTTTTTAATCCATTTGGAAATGAGTTTTGTGCATGGGGATAAATATGGATCTATTTTCATTCTTCTACATGTTGACAGCCAGTTATGCCAGCACCATTTGTTGGAGTGCTTCCTTTTCTCCATTGTGTAGTTTTAGCTTCTTTGTCAAAAAAGAGGTGTTATGTAGGAGGAGAAACCACTTGTTCATCCCAGCCACCCAGTTACCTTAGCCCTGAAATAACCACACAGAAATTTTATTAATTAAATCACTGCTTGTCCCATTATCTCTAGCCTTTTATTAGCTAACTCTTACATCTTGATTTAACCATTCTCTATTAATCTATATATGGCCACGTGGCAGTGGCTTTCCAGAAAAGAGCAATCAGGGGCATTTAGCACAGGTGCAAGATCTTTGTTCTTTCCCATCCAATTTTGGTCAGTTTGTTTTCTCTTTAGAGCAAGGTTATGCTCTCCCTGAGTCAGGACATCTTTATCAGTTTCCACCAGGTCGCTGGATGCCCTTGGGCATGAGGGGTTGGGGGGCACTATCTTTTCTAGGAACATGAAGCAAAATTCCTTCTCATTCCTTTGAGAGTAATGGATGAGGGTCCTACAATAGCTAGAGTTGGTGCTGGCAGCATAGACCAGGAAGTCATGTTTTAAAATGGCTGTGGCTTTTTTTTCTGCTATGGTTGAATCAGGGAAATCTCTCTTAATGGAGCTGTAATGCTCTTCTAGCAAACAAAAAGGAGCTGTGTTAAAATCTGTATTTTTTTTTTTTTTGTCTAGAATTCCCTTTCAAGCTTTCTTGGGTTTTATGTAGATTTAGCTAGCAAACGTTGGAGCACCAATTTGTAGGAGGAAGACCCTCTTATTCATCCAGGCCACCCGGCTAGCTTAGCACCAAAATAACCATACAAAAATTGTATTAATTAAATCACTGCTTGACCCATTAGCTCTAGCCTCTTTGTTAACCAATGAAAGCAAAACAAAGACAGAAGGACCTCCTACAGCAGTGTTTATAGATGACTTTTTGTAGGATTGCAATTTTTATTATGTTGACCCTATTTATCCAAAAACATGGGAGATCATTTCTATTTTCTGGCATCTTTTTCAATTTCTTTTTTTTTTTTTTTCTCATGGTTTATTTTTTTTTATATTTAAAAATTTCCATCTCCTTCCCTCCTCCTCCCCCCTCCCTCCCCTCCTTCTCCCCTTTCTCTCCCCTCCTTCTCCCCCTTCCCTCCCCTCCCCTCCACCCATACCTCCCCTCCCTCCCTCTCAAGGCCAAGGAGCCATCAGGGTTCCCCACTCTATGCTAAGACCAAGGTCCTCCCAACTCCCCCCAGGTCCAGGAAGGTGATCGACCAAGCTGAGAAGGCTCCCACAGAGCCCGTCCATGCAGAAGAATCAGAGCCCAGAGCCATTGTCCTTTGCTTCTCAGTCAGCCCCCGCTGTTGGCCACACTCAGAGAGACGGGTTTGGTCGCATGATCCATCAGTCCCATTCCAACTGGAGTTGGTGATCTCCCATTAGTTCTGTCCCACCGTCTCCATGAGTGAACGCACCCCTCTCGTTCCTGACTTTCTCCCTCATGTTCTCGCTCCTTCTGCTCCTCATCGGGACCTTGGGAGCTCAGTCCAGTGCTCCAATGTGGGGCTCAGTCACCTTCCCCATCTGTCGCCAGCTGGAGGTTCCCTCACGGTCCTGACTTTCTTTCTCATGTTCTCTCTCCTTCTGCTCCTCATCAGGACCTTGTAACTTTTAGTTTTTGTCAAATAGGTCTTTCACTTCTTTGGTTAGTGTTACCCAAAATATTTTGTTATTTGTGGCTATTGTGAAAGGTGATATTTCTCTGATTTCTTTCTCAGCCCCTTTATCATTTGTATATAGGAGAGCTTCTGATGTCTTTGAGTTGATGTTGTATTTTGCCACATTACTGAAGGTATTTCTCAGTTGTAGTTCTCTGGTAGATTTATTGGGGTCATTTATATATACTATCATAACATCTGCAAATATCAAAAGTTTGACTTCTTCCTTTCCAAATTGAATCCCCTTGATCTCCTTTTGTTGTCTTCTTGCTATAGCCAGAATTTCAAGAACTATGATGAAGAGATATGGAGAGGGTGGACAGCCTTGTTTTGTTCCTAATTTTAGTGGAATCACATTGAGTTTCATTCCATTTAATTTACTGTTATCTGTTGGCTTATGTTTATATATGTTCCTTGCATCCCTGATCTCTTCAAGACCTTTATCATAAAGGGGTGTTATATTCTATTGAATGCTCTTTCAGCATCTAATTGAGATAATCATATGGTTGTTTTTCTTTCAGTTTGTTTATATGATAGATTAAAGTAATATATTTTTATATGTTGCATCATTCCTGAGTCTCTGGAATGAAGCTGACTTGATCATGGTGGATGATTTTTTTGATATGTTCTTGTTTTCCACTTGACAGTATTTGAGTATTTTGCATCTATATTCATGAATGAGATTGGTCTGTAATTCTGTTTCTTTGTTGATTCTTTTTGTGGTTTTGTTATCAGGGTAATTGAAGCCTCATAAAAAGATACTGGCAATGTTTCTTCCATATCTATTATGTGGAACACATTGAGGAGTATAGGTATTAGCTCTTCTTGAAAACTCTGGTAGAATTCTGCACTAAAACTGTCTGATCCTTGACTTTTGTTTGGTTTGGGAGGCTTTTGATGAGAGTTTCTATTTCCTTACAGTTTATAGATATATTAAAATTATTCATCTCATCTTTATTTATTTATGGTATATGGTATCACCCAGAAAATTGTTCATTTCTTTTATGTTTTCAATTTTGTGGAGTAGAGGTTTTTGTAGTATGAGCTAATGATTCTCTGGATTTTCTCAGTGTCTGCTGTTATGTCTACTCTTTCATTTCCAATTGTGTCAATCTGGATGTTCTCTCTTCCTTTTGATTTCTTTGGATATGAGTTTGTCTACCTTGTTGAATTTCTCAAAAAACATCTTTTTGCTAAATTGTTTATTTGAATTTTTTCCTTGTTTATATTTCATTGATTACAGCCCTCAATTTGATTATTTCCTGTCTTCTACTCCCCCTGGGTTATTTTTTTCTTCTTTTACTTCTAGAGCTTTCAAGTGTGCTGTTAAGCAACTAATGTAAGCATTCTCTACTTTCTTTTTTATTGATTTTATTGAGCTATACATTTTTCTCTGCTCGTTTCCATTTGTTTTCCCTCCCCTTA